>NC_133353.1:22017689-22117689 GCF_030506205.2 Paramisgurnus dabryanus | reverse complement strand
TTGTTAGTGTAAACATGCATGTGGTTTAATGTGTTCAAACAGACACACGCCGTCTCTCCGCCCATTTATGTAATCTGAGGTACTGAGATAAATGTTTTTCATCTTTTCTGACCTCTACCACAAACACACGGTGACAGCGCTATTTTTAGCCTTTCATTGATATAAGTGTCTGATCTGCGCGTCTTTCGTTTCATTTTACAAGCGTGTGAAAGTTGCGCGATCTTTTTTCACCAATATGAGAGAAAGCTCTTACATATACACGGACATGTAACGCTTACTTAAAACATAAGCATTGTACTCTGACATAATGTCTGACATAATACTCTGATAAAAGCGTCTGATCTGCGCGTATTTCGTTTCATTTTACAAGCGTGTGAAAGTTGCGCGATCTTTTTTCACCAATATGAGAGAAAGCTCTTACATATACACGGACATGTAACGCTTACTTAAAACATAAGCATTGTACTCTGACATAATGTCTGACATAATACTCTGATAAAAGCGTCTGATCTGCGCGTATTTCGTTTCATTTTACAAGCGTGTGAAAGTTGCGCGATCTTTTTTCACCAATATGAGAGAAAGCTCTTACATATACACGGACATGTAACGTTTACTTAAAACATAAGCATTGTACTTTGACATAATATTAATTCGCGTCCATTTAAACCCGTCATGGTTGCTTTTTGCTTTCCTTTTTGAAGCGGACATATCATGACAATCAGACTTTTTTCATGTTAAACATAATTCTGTGTGCTTTGATGGATCACAGGCAAAGGACATTGCAAATTGTTCATTTTTTTTCTCATTGCTTTTGCTTTGTAGCTACTGGAAGCCATGTTAACCTTGGCATGACACGGCCGGGCCACCGTACGAGTTAAAACGCGTTCCGAATGGGGGGGCTAGAAAGTATTATTCAGTTGCTTGTCATATAGACTTTCACCGCTAGATGGGAGTAGATCTTACACAGTGGAGCTTTAAACGGGACGACACGCGGGTTTGCTTATCACACACATGAATGCGCAGCAGCACAAAAAAAGCACTTACATATGAAAAATTAATGCATTGCAATGTAAAAGAGTCTCTTGGACATTAATGAGGACCGATTATGAGACTTTAGAAGGCGTAAAGAGCATATTGTATATGATGACTGCACCTGTGGATATGGTGAGATGAGAACCTTTTTTAAGTAATGCTTTTTAAAAAATCCATGGCGCTGTCCGAGTGCTGAAACGGCTCTCCGCACGTTTGTAAATTCTTTATCTCTTGTTTTTAGAATACAACCCTTTTCTTCCATTTTGCTAATTGTTTTAGGAGATTACAATGATTATGTAGGATATCAATACATTTACAGCAATTTAAAGCATGATATTTTTACTTTCATGACTGAAAGAAAACGGCTTTTAAAGGTTTTAGTCCCAAAACATAATAATTTCAATACAAATAAAAGCAACACATTTTTTAACATTAATCTTAAACTGGTGGTCTTCTTCCTCTGCTTAGTTTTTCAGTTTACAAATTCCACTTTTTAAATAGGGATTAGGCATGGCGCCAGGCACAACTTGCTTTTAAAGGGGATGAGAGTTGGATCTCTCATTGGTTTATTGCACGTTATGCCCAAAACACACCCATTACTCATTACCAAAATAGGAACAACCCTTTAAGGCTGTGCGCTTGGCGCATAAACCATTTTTCTGGTCCTTAAATTAGCAAAAGTGGGTTCGGACACAACCGTTTAGACAGTGCACCGTGCGCTTTAGACGATGTGCTTAGATCGTTAAAATAGTGCCCTTTACCTTTATCATGTCACATGACTTTCAAGGGTTTCAGTATTGTAACAATCACATATATATGTCCTTTGTATACATAAATGCAATGCAAAAGCTTTATGGGTAAATAGGAATTTATTGGACTTAAATTTATTTTAAAGGTGATGTTTTTATGTCAACAATTTGATCATCTAGAAACTTTCTTGATTTACTAATATAACTACAATAATGTATAAAGCTACAACTGCTTTAGCTCAACTGGTAGAGTACTATGTTAGAAAAAAAAGAAGAGAACAGAAGTCGTCGTCCGCTGGAACAACACTGGTGCTTGTTACATCAGAGCTTGATATATAAATAAGAGAACATGAATAAAACAACAATGTCTTAAATATGTCTTTGTTAAACATTATCATTTCATTAACGTTTTTTACTAAACAAACAGTACAGACATCTTAAGGTTTGTATTTTATTCCTCGTCCAGTGGTTCATTCAATACAAATAAAGCCAAACATTCTGAATCATGTAAAAGAATTCATGTTTTAAACTGCAAAGTTTCCATACTTTACTCAAAGAGATACGTCACATGCTTGCCTGCTCGGACAGAGTCGCCTTGAGTTCGGTCATTTTCGGATGTGGAGCCGCACGCACAGTTACAAAAAATGCCGTGCACACCCCCATGTGAAATGGGGTCTCGCGCACCCAACGCGCACGAACGCACACTCCATGTTGACGTAATTTTTGCTGCGAGCACCAAACGCATCCGCGGCGAGAATAAACATACCTTTATGCTATGTTTATGCTTGCCGCGTCCGCATGGGCGCGTTGGTGCACGCGGCAAAAATGACGTCAACGTAGAGTGGGCGGTCGTGCGTGTTGGGTGCGCAATCCGCAGAGGCTTGCGCTGTGGACCAAAGCGCGAGTATAAACAAAGCTTTATGCGAGAGAGGCATGCTGCATGCAACATGAGAAAGAAGGGAGGGGGTGCGCGCTGTTGAGGCGCTGCATGCAATGAGAGAGGGAGGAGGGAGGCACGCTGAGCGCTTGCGACAATGAATTAATACGTTTTAAATAGTAAAATATAAATGTGAAAGTGAATCATGAAAAATCTATTTGTGGCGGCCAGTGTTGATTCTGCGGCCCGCCACAGATAAATCAGTATATGGGAAACACTGGGTTTTGACACTTGTGTTTGCCAGATACTCGCATAATCTCATGCCTAATTAGAGTTTACTGTTAAGGGAGTGTCTTGCATGTTTTTTGTGAACGTGAGCATCTCTTTTATCATAAAAGTTTTTGACGCGTATGCAGCAGGCACTTATTTTGACAAAACATGTTATGCATGGTTCACATGACACAACAAACACATATTTTGGAAACTCAAGCAACACGCATGATGCTCCGAACAACATATTTTGAATTTGTGCCCCTCGGAAGAGCAGTCACGAGTAGGATGGCCATTCGTGCCAGTTCCGCCGGACACATCCTGAACATGTTTTCGGGTGCGTTCTCCGGAGGTCACGTTGCTCGACCGCATACGTCATTGATGTTCTAACGTTTCAGTTAAAAACATTCGAAAATTAAGATTTATTTCTTTTAAGACATACAATCATTGTAGTTTCATTCTTACCTTGAAATGTAACAGTTGCTTTTCTGAAATTAAACCTGAAAAATTAAACCTTGATGACGTATGCGGTCGACCAACAAAAACATGTTCGAGACGTGTCCGGCGGAACTGGCACGAATGGCCACCCTAGTCACGAGCCGCCACTGGTTAGTAGTTGTTGAATGTCAAATGAACAAACCAAAAACAATTCTCATTACTTCTGCTTGTCAAGGAAACGTTAACAGCAGTATGAAGTGATAGCAATATTTACAAACAAGCTAGCTAGTTGGGTGAATTTATGGCATTTATTCTATTTTAGTATCCAACCGCGAGTGAAAAGAAGAAAAATTATAAAAGTTTAAAAACGCTTAGGTTACTCACGTAACCCCGGTTCCCTGAAATAACGGGAACGAAGCATTGCGTCAGTTAGCTGACGCTATGGGGGAAACTCCTGTTTACTCCGTGACTGAAGCCTATTGGTTAACGTCTGTACAAAGTACAGACCAATGACGTTTGAACCCGCGCGCGGGAGGAACGCGTCCCTATATAAGCGCGGTTCAATCGTCAGGAGCTCATTATATTCGACTGAAGCGCGCAGCCGAATAACACTCGCTGCGTAGACGTTTGTAGCACGGCAAGAGATGCAATGCTTCGTTCCCGTTATTTCAGGGAACCGGGGTTACGTGAGTAACCTAAGCGTTCCCTTTCAATACGGTTCACTTCGCATTGCGTCAGTTAGCTGACGCTATGGGGGAACGTAATCCCATCACGCCGTGCATACACAACGTACTGAAGTGCCTTACCGGAGAGACACTGCGTGTGGCCCTATACCCGGCATATTCACAGCTTTAAAAGCAAATGTGTAAGCACCATATAAATTGTTGACGCGCACACGGTGGGGTTTTAAACGCACCGGGGGCACATAACATAGCACAAGACGGCGAGGTACCGAGCGCGCCGCGGCTGTGCGAGATAAGTCAATACAGAGTCACGTTGGTGAGCTCGCTGAGCGCACCGTGGTGTACACATAAAACGCATGAGCGTGCATGATTGAGCCGAGAGAACCTGCGCTCGTAGGGCAGGGACGTCTAAGCTGTACAATCTGACAACGTAGACGGCGAAGACCAGCCGGCCGCGTAGCAGATATCAAATATAGATATAGATACCCCTGTAGACCAAGTTCATGAAGAAGCCAAACTCGCACAGAGTGGGCTCTATATAGGACATAGCTCATAGAGGGGCGTGAGCCAGTGCGATGGTTTCAACGATCCATCTAAATAACCACTGTTAGCAAGAGACATACGTAGTGAGTGATCTGCGCAGCTCACGAACGGCCGATCTGACTATAATATGCGGCAGAACGGTTCGTAGCGTGGGATTATACAGATACCACAATAGTGTGAACCCAGGTGCACCCTCGAGCGCATCGGGATGCATATAGGTAGTATTATAGTGCACAGATCGGTGAGCTTTCCAAGCGCGCCGTAAATGTGTATTGACTATAAATTGCACGGGCACAGGTGAACACTTGTATACATCGTGAATGCATATAGATGAATCAGAGTGTTATAATGCACAGGCCGGCAAGATTCTCGAGCGCGCCGTCATGTGTTCTGATAATAAATTGTGCGCACACGGGTGAACTCTTCAGTGCACCGTGAATGCGTATAGATAAATCAGTGCACAGAACGCGCCGTGAATGTGTACAGATATGATTGATGAACGTAACGGTGGGCACCCAACGCACCGTGAACGTACACAGATGAACAACAATGTATGTGTCACAAAGCATAACACAGCTGTGTATACAGGTGAGCTTTCCCAAGCGCATCTTATTGTATACCAAAATGTTATAGCGTGTACATGTGAGCTTCTCTAAGCGCACGGTGGACGCATATAATTAAAAACCATATCGTGCATACAGGTGAGCTAATGGGCGCACCTTTAATGCAACAAACCTCAGTAGTGCGCGAAGCAGGGATGTCGAAGCTGTAAACTGACAACGTGGACGGCGGGGACCAGCCGGCCGTGTCACAATTGTCAATGAGAAACCTCTAAGACCATGCCCATGCTCTAAGACAAGTGAGCATAATTGTCACGGGAGGTGATAACGTCAACGATCCATAAATAGCCTGTATTGACAGGTGCTCTAGTGAGTGATCTGTGACGCAGATGAACAGCTGATCGTCTGATGTACGTCAGACGTATGTGTCATACAGGACCTTGGACAGTTCCAGAGCGCTGTGCCTCGGGCACCGTCCGCATCTGAGAAATGACAGGCTTATGAATAAAGTGAATGGCCAGCCGTAAAAGCATGGTTCGCTGTTACCGCCGCCGTCCGCATCTGAGAGATGACAGGCTTGTGAATTAAATGAATGGTCGGTCGTAAAAGCGTGGTTCGCTGTTATCACGGCCACATAGATATAGGTAGGGGAGAGAGCCGCCGTGCCTCTGTAGTGAGGAGAAAAGTGTTCCACCGGCGATTCGCGGGGGGTTTTGACTTTCAAATGTCACTAGACAGAATGGATCAGACTTTGCATAAGGACGCCTCGTGAAAGGGGTCCTAGCAGCTTGTGTCAATGTGTCATAAGGCACGTAATGTAGGTCGTGTCCCACGGATGCCATCTCCGCACGCCCATCGTAATGGGTTAATATTGGTAGTTAAGCATGAGATGCGTATCACTCTGATTGAACATAGCTTATAAAGCGATGCAATGAGTTTATAAAGGAGATGACTCGTCAGCTTGTTCAGGGGGCGAGATCTCAGTCTGGTTCGGTAAATAATGAAACCACCGTAGATTGCCCGACCGCATTATCACAATAACACGGTCGAGAGTGCTGCAGTGCTAAATCATCCTCTTAATGTACCGTATTCACAGTACAAGGTGATTTATATGAGACAAACGGCGTTCCACGCGCCGAAGGCTGATTGCCGTCGTAAAGCGTGTTCAACCCACAGCAAATGCTGGGCTAGCTCGTAATGACAGCACTTCATGCAGCCGTGTGTAACTTAAGCAAGCTTCCCGGCCGTCAGCTCGGGGCGGGACCTTTGCTTAGTCAAACTGAAGTGGACTTATGAACAGAATGCCACGATATTCAGCTTTCTGAGGCTCGTTAGAGGGGTACGTGTGCCCGTCTTAAACGAGATGCCGCGCGCGTCTGACTGTGCGCGCGCTTTAAGCTTTGAAACTTATTGTGGCGGGTAGCAAGCTCACTTGAGGTTGATATTACCCTTAATATCTCCGAGTATTGGAGCGGAGGTGTGAGCGTCTTCGGATCCGCTAATATAAATCAGCTATATGGCCGAAAAACGTCATAAACCGCTTGGCTGTAAGCCTTTGAGTGGCCGTCCGGAGAGGGCGCGATTCAAACGCTTGGAGCCATGCAAAAGTCTGAGGCTGTCCTTCCTCTAGGAAGAGAGAATAACAGCCGTAAGACCGTGCTCGTTTGCGCCATCAGCATCCTAGCGGAGAAACTGAGGTGGGCTGCGAGCGAATTTGGCAGAAAGGTGTTAGAGACACCGTACAGTCGTGGGGTGTCAATACACAGTATATGGCCAAACCGGGGTTTTTTTTCGGCTAGCGTCGATAGAATTATGGACAGCGGGCCGTGTGTGCGTATTACTGATTGCTTGTCAGTAAGGCGATAAAGTGTTTAGAGACACCGTACAACCGTGGGTGTCAAAACACAGTATAGTAAGCACGGAAATTACTCTTTTTAGAGGAATTAAATACCGTTCGCCACTATAGTGAGGTCGCATAGCCGACAGTATTACACAGTATGTTTGGATAAACAGCACACAGAAAACATTTCAGGGCAGTCCAGCCGAGGCGCGACATAACCCCTTTTCTCCCAGACAGTTTCGTTCTCTGTTGATGCAGCTGTGCTGCGGAGACCAGAGCTCAGCCGTTCAGGTGCACAAGCCTCAGTAGTGACGGTGACCGAACGGCTCACGGAGCAGGGTAGTATGTCTAGGTGGTTTAATGTCAGACTGAACCCATCGCAGAGAGGAAGTCTGCCGTGAGGCCCGCGGTTTTGCCGTTTATTAAAAGGGCAGAAAAACCGGGTATATATATAAGAATGTACCAATATTCAGCGCACTGATATAGGACGGGACTGAATAAAGGGAGGTATTCGGGCCTCAGTATATTATAAACAAATTCGTTCTGCCTCTGATTCCGTCTAAACCAGAGAGAAATTACCAGGCAGACAAAGAATGAGCTATCTGAAGTGAGATCGGCTCAGGCCAGTAAAGCTCTATAATAAGTGTTTTAGCGCTCCAATAGAGGCGTGTCCGCCTTATCGAGCAGACGAATGAGATCGTGCCGCTCCAGGAGGGGAGGGGCATGAAGCTCTCTTATAATGAGTGTTCTTGGTGCTCCAATAGCGGCGAATCGGCCCTATCGAGCAGACGAATGAGATCGCGCCCGCCCAGGAGGGGAGGGGCATGAAGCTCTGTAATCGTTGAACACTGGACAGCTGCATTTAGAGGCAGCGAGCCGTAATACCGCGTGCTAGCTAAGCCGTTAAGAGACCTCACCACTGTGGGGAAAGGAGCGAGGGACTCCGCGAGCGTGGAGCACGAGTGGCTGTGCTATGACAGAGACAGGGGCAGACCGCCCGTGTTTGCTTGTCGTATGCATCTATCCAGGTCTACGGTTCCCCGCTTGTTCATCTCAACAAGAGAGGAACGGCAGAGGGGAGCAGCAACACAGACAGAACAGCCATGCGTCGTGACGGTATCACCCGATGCACTCGGGGGATTAATATATGTGCCAGAGATCTCGCCACTGAATGTGAGAGGAGCGAAGGGACTCTGTAAGCATGAACGGTTGCGGTGTGACAGAACACAGGGGGGGTTAGTCCGTGTGTGCTTGTCTATGCATCCATCTAGTCTCATGGCTCGCCGTGTGTTCATCCCGGCGAGAGAGGAACAGCAGGGGGAGCACGAAACATGGATAAGACAACCAAAGCATAAGCGCGGTCCCGGCGTGGGAGGTGCCAGACCGGTAACGCGCTCGGAGGAAATTCATAGCAGAGAGGCTCACCGAGCCGCTGTGCTGGACGCTATTACAACAGCGCCTGCTCTTTTAGCTTATAGCTTTATATTAAAAATATTGATCTTACCGGGCGGCCGCAGGGGAGACCTCGTCAGGCGTGTGTCCGCTGCACAGGGCTCGTACCAAGGCAAGCGAAGGCTATCTTCGGTTCTCGGCCGGAAAGCGGCAGGGGAAGACGCTAGACCTGGACTCTGCTATCTTCGGTTCTCAGCCGGAAAACGGCAGGGGAAGACGCTAGGCCTGGACTCCGCTGCAGGGCTTTTGTCAACGGCGAGGTAAGGCTTCTTCTTTTTCTTCGGAGCAGCGAGAGGTTCGCGCTGAAGGAGAAAATAATGAGCTCCTGACGATTGAACCGCGCTTATATAGGGACGCGTTCCTCCCGCGCGCGGGTTCAAACGTCATTGGTCTGTACTTTGTACAGACGTTAACCAATAGGCTTAAGTCACGGAGTAAACAGGAGTTTCCCCCATAGCGTCAGCTAACTGACGCAATGCGAAGTGAACCGTATTGAAAGGGAACCAATACTGCATATGTGATGGACATTGGTTAACTTTGTTAGATTATTAGAAGGCATCTTAAATTAAACATCTGTATATTTAATGAAGCACACGCAAAGACCTGAACCTGTTTTGCAGAATATGGAGGTTTGTTGCGCAAAAAACATTACAATATAAATGCAACAATTATGATAAAACTGATATAATGCTTTAAAACATAAAAAATAAGAATCTCGTATTCACCTTAAAATGCTATTGGGGGGCACTTGTCTTCTATTTGGAGATATTAGCTGTTGGAAAAAAGTTAACAGTAATCTTGATTGGCAGTAAGGCGACTGATAAGAGTACAGACCGCCATTATAGAGGGTTATACTAAAGTACTAAAGTATAACCAAAGTAACAGCAGACAGGAGAGACAGAGCTATGTATGTAAGAAAACGTTTTCCCAAGTAGGTCTCTCTGTAACTGCCTTCGGAAGTGCTGGAAACTTTAAATGGGTGTCACTGTAATGCCAGGGGGCTCTGTAAGAAAGCGAGAATTCTTTTCTGCCGAGCTGAATGTCTCAGGTCCTCGGATGACATTGGGCTCTCACTGAATGCATGTTAACACAGCCTGTCCCAGGGTCCTCAGGGAGGCTCTGTCTCCATGTCAGCTTTATCTTGCTTCCTTTGCCCTTGGATGCAAATCCACTGCTGTGTCATGCCTGGTAAACAGCAAAATCCCACGAGAGAGTCTTACCGGGATCTTGTTTTTTTTAAAGATGCACCCTATACTGTAGCATCATATTATTTATGCATACCTACAGTAATTTTTTTGCGATGAACGAAACTAGGTGTTGAATAAAATATACAGTCATACATATATGCAATATCATACAAGTCAAAACTGAATAGAAATACAAAAAAATGTATTTCCATATTTTAAATCAGTACTGGTTGGTTTTATCTTAATTACGTACTGTTGAGTATCAAAGTACAAATCCATTTACTTTCTGATACCATCACTGTGCAATGCTAACACCATACTGTAGTACTTGCAAGGGTAGATATTTTACAAGGTGACTACCATTTCAAAGTGTAATATTTCCTTATTTCATTGCTCTCCTCTGTATCTCTCCATCTCCTCCATTCCCCCTCTTTTTCACAACTGTGATCTCCGCGCTCCTGACAAGGTCTGCCGGTTCTGGAGGAGGAGCCGGCGACCTTTGCTTAACTAACGACTCCTTCATCATGACTCTGTTCGCCACCAGCGCGGGCCTTCTCTTTATTGCTCTTTATTTCAAATTAAAGCAGCGGCAGCAGTCATCCATCATGGCCAGGCCTGACCTTTATCATAGGAGATGACTGGCCTCGTATGCGCACACACATGTGCATATGGCATAGCAAAGAGAGCACACCCCTGGTGTGTTCTTGCAGCGAATGTCCTGAAGAGCAAGACATTGTTTAGTCTAATGAAGACACCAAACAAGTAAGCACGTGTTAGGATGCTCAGGTCTCTGTTTTGGCTCATATTTGAGCTTTATATTTGTTACTGCATTAGCAATGACTTTCGCATACACATTTCATTTGTAGTCTGTTTCCATAATCCACTTGAATTGAGTCTTTACTGATATGACCATCATGCCAATTCACTTTAGTGCTAACCATTATGAACTGGTAAATGCTGGTTTTTGGAACAAATACCTTTTTCTTCGCCTTACAATGCAACAATTGGAAAAAGCTTTTTAAGAAAGTACTTTCACTATGCTACCTTTTATGCAAATTGCACGGGAGAATAGGGAAAGTATGCGCATTTAAAAATAGAAGTGTCGTATGAAGGGATTTTTTCTCTCTGGATAATTACAGATGCGAAATGCTCAAAATCATGAAAAGAGGCTTGGCACTTACGGCTCCTTTACAATAAAATATATTACACATACAATTATAATCAAACTGCACTGTTAAGAAAATTTACTGTGCAACAGAATAGTAATTTGATGATTTTAAAACTGAGGAAAAGAAGAATATAAGATGACAAAACACCGGGAATGCCAATTTCACTGGCTTTCTAACATCTCAAAACAATCTCATACTGTATCAGGGAATTTGTAAGATGAATAAACCTCAACAACAACCATCTTTATGAGTAAAATGGACATAGAGAAATACTATTTGTATTGATCTGTTTTTTTTTTCAATAAAAAGATTTCCGTCAGAAGGTATGTCATAACAGACTAACCTGCAATACATGACAACTACATAACAACTTGCACTTACCCCAAAAAGCTTACAGCGAGAGTAAGTATAAAATGTAAAGCCTTCTCAGCTACTGAATATGGATTAAACAGTCATGTTCTTACAGGCATTTCATTCATTCTATAATAACTTGTTAACATTTAGCAAAATTACTAATTCTATGTGAAACCAATAGAAGACTACAACAACTTAAAGGCAAAACGACAAGAGATCATAAATGGTCTTAAAATTCGTAAAACAATTTCTGGATCCAGTCCATTTTGTAGTTTATAGCCCATTTCCACATAAAAGCCTTGAAATGGGAGTCATTTACTTATGTTTACAAGCTGACCGCCCAGCGAGCATTTTGGCTGCAGAATAGTAAAAAGCAATAGATGAAAGGCTGGGAATAATGAGAATAGTCGTTTTTACAGAAGTTCAATATTGAATTCTTCCTTTATGATTCCCGGGTGTGTCTTAATCATGATGAGGTTAATGAGGTAGATTCACCAAGCCAATTCATTGTTAGAACTGACACTATTGTCTTTCTTTCCCTTTCCACCATATGCTATGGGAACTTTCATGGCCACCTTTATAGGTATGCCTGTACACCTGCTCAGTAATGAGAATATCTACTGTAAATGACATAATCTGTACTGTAGCAGCAGCTTAAAAAACATCCATATTTGGTCAAGAAGTTTATATTTCCGTTCAGCAAAACCGATGTATGAGTGACAGGGTTTCCCGCAGAAAATTTGTTAGTTAAGGTGGTAGGGTTGAGCGGGTGGGGAGTGCAGAGGATGTGGGAATCAAAGGGGCGGGGCGTATGCGTCATGATGAAAATTAAAATATTTTTATTTAAAACACTCAAATAAAACTTAATTTTGAAGAAACTATGACAGAAAATGAACACATACTAGATTATAAATGAATTAAATGTTTTATAGCTTCGTGATGTAGTGAAACTAAAGGGTTAATAAACAAAAACTAAAGCAGATGTTGTAAAAACGTCTGCCGAAGGATGATAGATAGCACAAAAATTAAAAAAACTGATTATTTCTCACTATTAATTACATTATCTTAAAGGAGTGTAACTACTGTAACATGTAAATAATGCACATAAATAAAGTGAGCAAGAGCGCTCAACAATTATATCGAATCAACAGGCACGTGAAATCTAGCTAGCAGGTTGCTCAAACAACAAAATCACCAGCTAACTTACTTTAAATTTGCAAGAACTATAGACTAGTACAATAACAGGCTTAAATAACCCCCAAAAACATTAACTTACAGTTCTCACGGACAAGCGTTTTATCAACTGGCTATCCTCCAGACATGACGGACCACGTCTTTATCTCATTTCGGCCGTGTGGCGCGCATGCACGCTCGCGGTGTGAAGCGCATCCACGCTATTCTCCGAGATGTTTTATCAACTGGCTAGTTATCCTCCAGACAGTGACGGTCCGGATCACGTCTTTCTCATTTCGGCCGTGTGGCGCGCGTCCCCGCTCGCAGTGTGAAGCGCGTACGCGCTATTCTCCGAGATGCACTTGACAGCCTTTTGTGCAGCAAAAAATTTTTTTTTTTGGATGACCTAGTTAAGGTGGTAGGGTTTCCAAGCTTAGGCGGGCCGCCCGTACTGAAATGTGCTGCGGGAAACCCTAAGTGATCTATGTGACCCTGACTGTGGTGTGATAATTGGTTCCTGAAGGGTTGGTTTCAGTATGTCGGTATTAAACTGCTGATCTCTTTATTTCTTGTCTCTCGAGTTTATAAAGAAATGAGTAGGAGTTCTGTGGATTCTCAACTGTGGAGACAATTTTTACTGCAACATGTAGGTGGACTCGAAAGCTAGACATGAATCAAAAACGGGTTCAGGTTGGTGATGCAGGTGTAATGGTGTGGGAGATGTTTTATTATCACATTATGTCCTTTAATATTACTTGAGCATAGTTTAAATGGCACAGTCTAACCTGAGTATTGTGGCTGACCATGTGTATCCCTTTATGGCCGCAGTCCATCCATATTCTAATGGCTAGAGCAGGATAAAATGCCATTTCACAAGCACATCATCTAAAGCTGATTCCATATCAACAGATCTCACTCCAGTAGAAAACCTTTGGGTCGTGTTATAAAGGTAGCTTCCAAGCCAGCATCCGAATCCCACTCGGAGCAGATAAACACATGCAGCTGGAATTCTTTATCAGTTTGATATTTACAGTATAGAAAGTCTTGTGATGAGATTGTTCTTCAAATTCTACTGTATCAATCAAAAATAATATAGACTATATAAACAACTGCATGGGAAACACATAGTAAATACACAACCAACAGTATTTAATATTCTCCCAGAGAAAATTCATACCATAAAGGAAGATAGCTATCACTTTGTTTCATCAGCATGGACATGTGCTGCATGGTATGTGTGAGATTACTCATAAAATTCATGACCACAGGACAGTTATGATAGAGGTACTATCTCTGATCCTGCAGCAACCTCCATACTGTCACTGATATAGGGCTGGGTATCTCTGCTCTGGACTGATGTCTCAGTCATGAGTGATGTGAAGGAATATTTTGTTATTTATTTGACAAACGTAAAGGTTGTGTTTTTTAAGGAACAACGAGTGAAAGGAATACCAAAGTTCCCTCAGAAATAAAAAGTGTGCAGTTTACACAACCACATGCTGTTCCAAACCTTTCTGTCTTTCAAGCACTGAAGAAAAATGTTACTTGTGACTGACTAGTGGGCTTCAGGCAGAATAAAATGTGACAGATGTACAGTATACAGTATATGTGTTTCGTGGGATAAACTTTTGATTTCCTTGCTGATGCTGGCCCCAGGGTGGTTGTACTATAGAACCAAGATGTAAAAGATAAATTAGATTCATTAATACATTTGTGGACATATTATATTGAGGGTAATGCATTTGTCTTATAATATTGCAGTGAAAGTTAATGATTCATTAGGAAGGGCACATTTTACAAATGTTTCAGTTTTGTAGTGCCATGGTGGATCATCGATTAAACCTACGTTTGCTTCACCATTGCTATTGTACAACAAAGAATGCTGCTATGAACAATGTATGGGTTGCTCATTGCAACAGTGATCAAGTGGGCATTGATTTTTTTACATTTGATAAATGATATTTAATATTGTGGAATCTTATGTTGATTTTGAGTTGATTAGCATTCTCCACCTGAAGATTAAGGTGACCTCATATTGGTCAGGTGATGTAAACCATAATTCATCATTTTTTATTAGTAAGATCTCATTTATTTTTATGTCAGAGCTATTTTGGCAAGATAACATACGGTGAGAAAATGCAAACAGGCAACTCCATCTGCACAAAGGATTCCTATAAGATTTATATGACAGCAATTTTAAATAGAATGGGCACACTGCCAATTAATTATTGTTATATGAACTTCATATTTACAGTAATGCAATCTGTCCCATTTTTTAACAGGAAACAATCCTTCGTACCTCATCAAAATTTAAATTAGTAAACAGATTTTTTTTAAATGTATAACAAAAAAAATGGGTAACACTTTATTTCGATAGTCCACTTTAGACATTTTACTAACTATAAGTAACTTTGCAACTACTTATCAACTACCAATCTTTAGAGAATTAGTAGAATGTCTGCTTAATATCTACTAACACTTTATTGTGATGAAATCTCAACAGACATTCAACTGTCTATAAGTATCTTTGCAGGTGCATGTCAACTTATTCCACTAACCCAAACCTCTTCCCTAACCCCAACCCTTACAGTCTACTAATACACTAATGACAGTTAGTTGACGTATAGTTGCAAATTATTGAAAGTTAGTTGACATGTAGTTGCAAAGTTATTTATAGTTAGTAGAATGTCTAAAGTGGACTATCAAAATAAAGTGTAACCAAAAAATGATCTGGAATTAAGAAATAATAATCAAAAATAAACTGAGATTGAATTCAACATATTCAAGTAAATTGTTGTACTAAATGTACTAAATTTTCTGTATAAATTATACAAATTAGTTCACATCATTTGTCTATGAAATATTTTATCTGCAGTATACAGTGGCTTGCAGATTTTTGGGAAAGATCAAATATGTCTTCACTATAGGAGCATCAAATTTATCCATAAGAGCTTCATAATTAACCAGTTTGGTTTTCATTCCCATCAGATTGAGGAGAGACATACTGTAGTGTCTGCCACTTTTTTTCTGGATCGTATTTACTATTTTTATATTTACATGGCAGGCCTGCTACAGACAGGCTTTGGATATTGTTCCTGTATTATAGGCCTACTCTTTACAGTGATATGCTCATCCAAATTCTTTTTATCATTACAGTTTCTCATTGCTACAGCCGAGAGAGCTTCACAAAGTGAGTCTTTTCTCCCAAGTGAGGGGTGCAACATAATTTATTTGAAGGATATTCAACAAGCAACACAACAAGAAGAGAAGCTCATGCACATATCTCATCTGGCTTAAGGCCCAAAAGCTGATGCACACTCGCTCGGGGAAAAAGCCAAAACAAGTTCAGCACTTGTTTTTATTTTTTGCCTGTCCTGAGTTCTTTAGTTATTTCTCAGTAAGGCCAAAATGGCCTTCCTTATTTCATTTTACTGCCCTTGGTTTTGTGGTAGAAATAACTGGTGTGCCTTTATGGGATGTGTGTGGCTGTCATGGGTCTTCAAAAGGTAGTTGGTGCTGTTTGCTGCCCTGTTTGATAGACAGCTTTATGATTTGAGCATAAACTAACCCACTCCTGTGCCTCCTACCTCACTGTAACCTTGTAGTGACAGCAGCCCCATGCAGCTTTGAGTGGGAGGTGTGAATGAAACTACTGGAAGCTTTACACAAGGTCTTTCAATCAAGATTCTGTCTTGTGGACTTTTTACACTAAATATAAAGATTCAAATATAGCTTTAAAGGTGATCATTTATGATTTTACACTCTAGTCCTATATTTTTAAAAAAATGCTACGTTTAACAGTTATAAAAATTGAATAAAGATGCTTTATTTTTTATTTTTGATAACTGGGCATTAAAACAAAGTAACAGAATTTTAAAATATGATTATGGTAGATGACTGATGATAACATTTCTTTATTGCTTTATTTCTGGCAAAACAATTAAATTGATTCATGTAAACTTTTCAGATTCACAGTCACCAAGAAGTCTAAATGCCATGGGCTGCTTCTGAAACCAGAACTTCCACAGGGGATACTAAGCTTATTTTTGATATGTGCAAAGCTCTGTTACCTGTAGCAATGTGTAGGTGTTAGCAGCTAGCAACGAGTGGTTGGCTGCTTTGTGACCTCTGTAAAAACGCTGTTTGCGCTCGCAGCAATTGGTTCACAGCTGGTATGCTCACTCTGTTAATTCTGTCCCTGCTCCAGCCCACAGAGGGCCAACATTCAGGCAAGCAGCGCTCTCAATAATTGGGCTGGGATCCTACAGCCCCACTCTGGAGTACTGAGTTGGTGTTTATGCTAATGGGTTGGCAATTAGCCTTAGGATGTAAACTGTATAAAAATATAAAGGATTTGAAACCGGAGCAAGGGCTGTGATGAAATGATTTTCTCTTTATTGGCAGAAAATTTACATATTATACCGAATACTTAACAAAATAATAAACATATCATATAACAAATCAAGAAACGACTGAAAACAAGTAAAAGTTAACAAATGAGGACTGATTTGTAAATAATTTATAAAAGTGTTAATTAATTAGTAATAACCAGTGATATAAATTTACAACAATTAAAACAAAAATAGTTATTCAGGTATAATGAAAATACCTGCAAAATAGTGAGCCATTTTCAACTAAAATGTTATAAATACTTAATATGCTTAATTAATAATTTTATTCATACCTATTTGACTTATTTTATGTAACCATCATGCTACCGTACATTATGTTATCCACATTAGTTTTACTATGTCCCATCTTTGTCTATTTCTCTTAAGATATTAATTTAAATTGACATTTAAATGAATCATAAATTAACTGAGTGTCCCAAAAGAGCAACTTCGGGAATTAATCCAAGCTAGACTGATACTCCAACATGATCTCACGAAGTTCCAGGTTGGATACTCGGATAACATGCACAAATGCAACATGTTAAAGAACACTTAAAATAGTTAAAGGGATACTTTACTCCATAATTTACTCACCTTCAAGCCATCCTCGATGTACATGATTATCTTTTTTCAGACTAAATCAATTAGGGGCTGTTTACACTTGGTATTAAGATGTGTTTTCATCGATCGGATCACAAGTGGACGAGAGAGACACATTAAGTTTACACCTGGTATTTAAATCCGTCTCTTTTGTCCACTTTCGACCACTTCTGTCCTGAATACTGTGAGGGGGTGGTCTGTGAGACGGTGGGCGAGTCTCTCTGCTGTCATTCAAACCTGAGCGGGAGTAATTATGAGTTTATATGGATGCAAACTAATATTATGTCGGGGTCCACTACTTGTTTAGCAAGTAAACATGCTGCACAGAGTTTTGTATGTGTGTATGTAAAAGCTTTATCTGAATTTTCAGCGCAATTGATGAAATAGGATCGCGCAACTTTCACACGCTTTCAAAACGAAACTACGGAGATCAGCCGCTTAAGTTGTATTAATGAAAGGCTAAAAATAGCGCTGTTCACCGTATGTTCACGCCAGAAGTCAAAAAAGACGTAAAACTTGTGTTTAATACCTCAGATGAGATAAATAGGCGGAGAGAAGGCGGTCGCGTGTGGCTGTTCGAACACATTCAACCACATTTGCGTTCCACAACTCCAAAGCGATACGATCGAAGGTGGTTTCGACTACCTCTGGATGTGGTTGAAAGTGGTCGAAAGTGGACGAGCTCAAAATGTTTTGAACACCGTTTACACCTGGCATTAACGTCGTCCACTTGTGATCTGATCGACAAAAACGCATGTTAATGCCAAGTGTAAACAGCCAGTTAGAGTCATATTAAAACATTCTTGCTCTTCCAAGCTTTATAACGGTAGTAAAGAGGGACCAGGGAACAACTACTTTGAAGCCAAAAAAAGTGCATCCATCCTTCACAGGGGTAATCCACATGGCCCCAGGGGGTTAATAAAGGCCTTATGAGGGTAATCGATGCGATTTGGTTAGAAAAATATCCAGATTTTAAACTGGTAACACTTTACAATAAGGTTGAATTTGTTAACAATTAGTTAATTAATGCATTATCTAATGTGAACTACAATGAACAATATTTCTACAACATTTATCAATTTTAGTTCAAGTCAGTTGTAACATTTACTAAAGCATTTTAAAATCAAACGTTAAAATTGATAACCATAACCAACTGTATTGACATTAACTAACATTTTATAAACTATAATAAACACTGGGTTAACGTTCAAAATGTGCATATTGTCCATGTCACCCTGGGTTAACGTTCAAAATGTGCATTTTGTCCATGTCAGCAGTTACGATTGAATAAATAAAGCTGTCTCAGATATGACTTTATATCCAAACGGCATTAAAAATTCATATACGTTTTGAGCAATATGATTAGCCATTTTTTGACCCCATTTTTTTACTTTATAATTAATTTATCAAAACTACACTCCATTAATTCTTTTGGTTAAAAATGCAAAATATTTAATAAAATAAACACACAGAAAATGGTTGTTCAAAACAGTCTTCTTACCCAATTCACAATGGTAAGCTTATAATAATGATTTTTTTATTTGAGTGTCCCAGTTGGTTTTCATGGGATATAGTCATTCATCTTTGCAGGATTGTCACATTCATAAACAGAAAGAAGATGACCCGGCTTCTTTGTTGCATGTATGTGCTCTGGATAGAGATTGGGGAAGCGTTTGTGGCTTGTTTACAACAGTTGCTTAGAGTTTTAACTTGTCATACAGATGCTAGATGATAAATCTATAAAGCTTTAACAACGATCATCTGGGGAAGGGACACGTCATGTAAATATGTTAATTTATTATATTTTTACATCTGGGAAATCATGCAGAGAGTCTCTAGTTAAAAGGGGGAATGCAACAGAGCTTGTGGTAAAACCAGCAGGGCTTTTTAACATCTGAAGGGATTAATGCAGTGATTACATACATCAAATTCATCAGTGCAGGGTAGCGGGCGAAGCACAGCTCAGCGCACATACAGAATTTTTTTTTTAAATAACTGCAAATTTATAGTTCAAACAAAGGTGACAATGGAGAGCCCAAAGTTATGGACTGCCGCTTTAACCTGGTTAACTGCCAAGATACAATGGTCTCATATTCACTATATGACTGGTTACACTGCTGAGCCAAATTAATTTGGGCTTTCACTCATTTTCAGGGACAGTTTCTGGTTGCAGGGTTTAATAAAACAGAATAATCTGGTCACTGTTTTTTCACCATACCTTAGGCCTGTATTAGCAATGGCCAGTGGGATTGCAGATAATGGCATGCTTGACCAATATGCAGTAGAAGAACAGTCTGGATTCCCAACTGACATTATCAGTGCTCATGAAAAGATATCAGTTTCTCTTCTCTACATAAACAGCCCTCCTTTTGGCATAAAGTGAACAAAAGATGTCCAGCCAACTAGCTGTCAACCTGTGTCATATTACTTTCTCTTGTATTTTGAATAATTTATTATTCATGAAATGTTTACAAAAATGCATGATTATAGGGTCAATATTTTCCAAGGTGTTTGTGTGTGTGTATTTGTGTGTCTTATTCTGACAGGGCATCTCTAGAGACGCAGGCTTGAGGCTTGCTGGCAAGGAAAGACTATTGACTAGCCAGCTGCATTCTGGACAGAAGATGAGTGTGACTCTTGACAAAGATAATTGGAAAGTGTTCATGCACTATTGACATTTAAATATTTGTGAAGGGCCCTGTGTAATCTGCACAAGGCATTCACTCAGGACCCTGCAATCAAATGTGACATTTATATTTGTAACAGAACAAAACCGGGCTTGAAACTACAGGCGTTTGTCTCCAGTTGCAATTGAACAATAATTGCTATTGATTATTGCCATCATTTTTAAAAATGTTGCATAATTAATTTGAATCATAATTGTTGACAATACAGCATCGTGGGGCAAACATTGCTATAATGACTTTTTGTACACCACAAAGGCCGTATTTACACTGCATGTTTGAAGTGACTTAATTCAGATTTTTCTTTCTCATGTTTTTTCAAACCCAAGGGTCCCGCTTTTATGAAATTATTTGGCCCTCCCCATACCACTGTATCTATTTTTAAAACCCGCCCGCACCTGCGACCACTAAATAAACATACAGGACAAGGCATTGTAATGTAGGTGAAAATAGGCTTTATTTAAGCCTAAAAGTGCTTGGAAACAGGAGCTTCCAGGAGCAAGTAAATTTTTGTTTATAGTGCAAATTTTTGAAGAGTTATGGTCAAATGAATAGAGCTTGGTAAAATGTGTCGTACCGACACTTGCGGTCTAATAGGGTTAAAATTATGTGCTGTTGCACATACAGCCGCACAATATGCTGCTAGTGATCACTAATGATTCATTTGTTCTCATTTATCATAGTACTTAAGCCCTTGATTTAACTGTCTGTGACATGAATAAACACACAGTGTGTTTACAAGAGCATTTGTGCAGGTAAATGTTTGTGTAACCATCATGTTAAATACTATAAATAATAAGTGGATCCACTCACAGTAATAAAGGTAAAAATCTTTTATTTTAAGAGAGGCCTATATCAAAAACAACACCAACATGTTTCATCCCAGACGTCAGGGTGCTACTGTGCACAATTTCAAGATCTGACTACTAGGGGTTTCTTAGAAGTAAACTATCTGCAGTCTAAAACACTTTAACATACAATCCATGCATAATTACATAAACCCAAATACAAAAATTATATAACTGGATACCACGACTATAGTGAAAGAAAATAATAAAAGATTATATGGAAAACAAGCTACTTGCAAAAAGATAAAAAAATTAATGTAAATACAATAATTACAAATGCCACAGATAAAAGTTTCTCATCTTGGAGCTGGAAGGAAACTCCTTAACAATTTGTCCTTAATTGTTGGGGCATGTTTGAAAGTAAAAGCAGGGGGTTCTTTAAAAATTTCTGGAATGTTGTTTTCCGTCTAAGTACCACACACAATGCATCCCTGAGTGATATTTTTCTCTCTATCATGTTGAATACTATGTTTGCACTCGTACAGCCCCAAATGATTAAACAATCCTCCTCCATACAAATGGTGAAGCTGTTCCTGTGCCGAAATGGTAGAAAATCTCATGACTGGAAATGGCTCTCAGCCAATCAGATTCAATGGAAAGAACTGTTGTATAATTCATTTTAAACCAAGGGACAGTTTAATACTTTATCATAGTTTAATTATTTAACTACTTACCAGGCTACAGGTGAAGCAGCTCTTCACGCCTTCTAAAGTCTTGTGAACTGTTATTTATGTCCAAGAGACTCAATAATAATCTTTTACATTTTAATCCTTTAATTTGTCATATTTAAAAACATCTCTGTGCTGCTGCGCGTCCATGCATCTAAAAAGCAAATGTGCGTTGTTGTTTCATTTATAGGCGCATATTAGGCTAACACACTTTTTAAATAAAACAAATACTCAGCATAGTCTATTTCAGTTGCCTCAAAATAGCTACGTGCCAACAATAATGCAGTGTTTTCAGTCATATTTTCTGACTTATTTATTTAAGACAGTTTACTTATTTACCTAATGAAATGTTCATGACTTTCAGAGAATTACCTACAACACTAGGCCTAAACTTTAAAAACGCTTAAAATAAATTTATCATTCATCCATTTTGTAATATTTAGTTTGTTTGCCATGACACACAAAAGCCTTTTTCTCCTGCAGTCTTCTGCAACAATAATTACACTAAAACACAACACAAATTCACAAAATATGTTCCATTTATTCATTTGTCGTAATTAAAAATGTATACAGTTGCGAGGAACAGATCCAAATTCAGCCCTTTATCCAACGATCTTGATCTCAGTTCTCAGTGTCACCAGCGACTATAAACATCTCGAATTCGTTATGAATTTGAATTCAAATAATGCCCCCTTAAGAAGCTTTATGACACAGTGCTTTAAGGCAGTGATATCAAACATTCATTGGCTGTAATGTCACAGATTTGCAACATTGCAGTCTTTCAGTCAATAAACTTTTGAAATTTGAAATTCACGCCTTAACAGAGAGAAGCTAGATTAACGTTTTCATGGATTAACAACTTTAATACTTCTATGTACTTCGAGGACGAGGGCTGCAGCACATTGTCATTTTAACTACTTTTGGTAGTTGCTTTAGAAATACACTTGTCTGTCTGTTATGCTTTTTATTTTTAATAATAAACTGTTTGGGTAGTCTCTGTCTATTACGTTCCGCAGAATACAAATAAAATTTGTATATAAAAGCGTTTTGGTTTAAGATAAGGTTTGGGATAGGGTTAAGGTGGTAACATTATCAATTAAATGGTTAAAGGGAAATTATACCAATTATACAATCTTTATGGTATAAACGATTTGTAAAAGTTTTATGTTTTGTAGCTGTAAAAATGTTATAATGCTATGATTAAATGTTGCAAATAAATCTTTGTAGACTTCAGCATCTATTTAAACATACAAAAAAGTATGTTTTTGAAAGTTATGTACTATTACTACACTGTAGAAAGATTCCGTAGAAATTACAGTATTACTGGCAGCTGGATGCCAGTAACTTACTGTAGATTTAAATTTATGTTAATTACCTGCAACAGTTTGTTCAAAGTTAACTGAAAATTAAACATTAGCAAGTATGTATCTTTACAGAATAAAACTAAAATAACAGCCTCAAGCAAAGCATTCTGGGAAACAAAATCTGAAGGAAAAACCCAGAAAAAGGTTGATGAGGATTTTTGGTTCCCAACATGCTTTGCATGAGGCTGTTATTTTATATTTTTATTCTGTGTAAGACAAAGACTTGTTAATGTAATGTTCATTTAACTTTGAACAAACTGTTGTCAGTAAATAACATAAATTTAAATTTACAGTAAATTACTGGCATCCAGCTGCCAGTAATACTGTAAATTCTACGGAATCTTTTTACAGTGTATGTATTAACAGTGAGAACAGGCTGTATTTTCCTAGTCCAAAACCTGCATAGAAAAATATTTTGTCACATTAAAAATAAATGTACTACAGTACATTTGGAATAATTTACATTCTTTTTCACAAAATTGTTGAAGTAAAAAAGTAGTTCTTTATGACTAGAATATAACTAAATACAATGAGCCTGAAATATAAAGGTTTTAGAGAGGCACTACTGTCAGTAGATACAATTTGATTTGACTTAGAAGATTAAATCACTTTATAGGTTTAGCATAGTCTGTTTTGCTTTATATGATAAAACTCTATTTCCACCTTGATGTAAAGTCATTTATTTTATAGGGTCAAATTCCATTAACTTTCAACTTAAATTCAATTTATCTATTTTATGCAACTTGAATTTTCCATCCATCTTCCAAACCCGGTTATTCTCTGCAGGGTCAGGGGAGAGCCAGAATCTACCCCTGCATCTCATGCCACAGGCAGGGTGCACACTGGATAGATGGCCAGTTAAATACAAGTCACCTAACCGGTATGTCTTTGGACTGTGGTGGAAACCCACACTGACACAGGAAAAACTTGCAAACTCCACACAAAACGGCCTCTTGGCTCATGTTGAAGTCATTTAAGGAATTTATAACTGAGTTTTCAGTATTGTCCTCCAAAAGTACTCCAAAATACACATTTTTTATTTATTTAGAAAATAATGTCCAGGGTGCTCCGGGAGTTCAAAAACAAATATTTGAAGGTGCTCTTTGGGGTAGGGAATTCCAAATGAATATATCAAAAAGATGAATCCAAGGCACTCTTCTTCAATGAAAATTTTAAAAAGCCTTTATTAAAATGGCTCCTTCATATTAGAACAATTAAAATACATGGGGTAAGGAAAGCAACCCATGCGCAGCCGCACAAAACAGCATTCTTCAGGGTTTTTATTTTATTGAGAAAAGGAGGTATAAGTATCTCTAGACATTTGCAATAATCATTTTTTTTAATAATTATACTCCTAATTTTAATCAGTATTCATAGTATTACCAAATTTATTTGCAGCACATTTATTTTTTATTATTAAGTTCATTATTATTTTAATAATAGTGCCCGCACGTGGTGCAGACACTGCCTAGGCTGCCTTTATTTAGCTTTTTTCCCACCTTGGAATGGGCAACGTGAGTCAAGAAGGGCATATGGGCAGTTGCCTGGGCAACCTGAGCAACCCCCCCGTGCACGTCCCTGATCCTGAGCAACATTAATTTTTAAAGTTACAATTATATTAGATTACAACAACAATTCAAATCAGGTAGAAATAGCACCCTAAAGGAACAATTGCACACAATCACTTTTACAGTGTACCTCACAACACCTACACCACACATGAAAACCTAAAGTAAATATTCCTAAATGCCAGATTAACGTAGTCTAATTTATTTTCCAAAAATTGACAGAAAGCATAAACACTGCTGTGAGGAACAAATCAAAATAAAAACAAAGGGAAATGTAATTTGTTGAACATTTTCTTCACCCTAATGGCTCTCAGACTTGATTCAGAAACGTAAGTATCATCCCAGCCAACATGAACCCAGTGCACTTTTTAGCTATATGTTATAAGATGGAGTTAACACCCATGCTTTTCACAAAAACTTGTATAAGTTGCCTGAACATGTTACTTGTCATTTAATGAAATATATTCTCTGCAATTTTGTTAATTGATGGTCTTTTTTCTGGCTTACAGTGTTAACAATACCATATTCCTCAAACTACTCATTAGGTATTTTTCATGCATCTTCTTGAGAGTTTAAATTGGACCTATTGGCAACTGTCTGGGGGAAGTTTGAACATGACTGGAGTCTTCTATATCTTCCAATACTACTATATCTTAAAAACTTAATGCAGAACATTTGTGATATGTGCATTAAAAAATATGGACTAATATTTTTTCTCCTAAGAATATTTTTAGATATTTTTGTCATGATCAAGTGTAATTCTTTAAAGTGCATCTATTTCATTTGGTGTGTTCACGTGGTTTATGCTTAAAAAACACATTATTTTTCACATACTGTATATTTTTGTAGCTCCAGATTTCACTCTCTTCCTGAAAGGCACAGATTTGAAAAACTCTTTGTCCCTGATTGGCCAGCTAATCTGTACGTCGTGATTGGCCTGAATACCCCTGACGTCAGCCGGAAATGTGACGCTCCTTACCATGTTTGAAAGATTTGGTCACAATGCAATGCTAACAGGAGTTAACTTACAGGCTGTGAGTCCAAGCGGGAGGAATTATGATAAAGTTGGTCTTCTCTACATCACCAATCCCAGGAAGTAAACTGTTGCCTACAATCCGTGTTTGTTGTAGTCCAAGAAAAGAGATTTACGTTGGAGACGATAACTCGTGTCACCGAGTTACAAACACACTGGGCTCTATCTTACACCCGGCGCAATGTACGACGCAAGTATCTTTTGCAACCCGGCGCAATTATAATTTTCACATTTAGCGCCACTTTGTTTAAATAGCAAATGCATTTGGGCCCAATTTTGTACCCATAGGCGTTGCCCATTTTCTGGTCTGTAAACGAGGTGTGTTCAGGCGCATTGTTGGCGCGTTGCTATTTTACAACCCAGTCTCACCCCATTTCGTCAATATTTGACGACACTTGACCATTCGTCAATATGTGACGCGGAGGGTATACCTTTCGCGTCATTTTTTGACGAACTGGGGACTTCAATACTATTACGTCCGTTGCATTCTCTTCTCCTATTTTCTTACCAATTTCGCGTCGGTTTAGGGTTAGATTTACATAATGACATCCCTACCCAAACCTAACTCTAACCCCAACGCCAGGTGACAACTGTTTCTAACCCCAACGCCAGGTGACAACTGTTTAATTTCGCGTACACTGTTTAATTTCGCGTACACGGTTTAATTTTGCGTAATCTAACCCTAAACCGACGCGAAATTGGTAAGAAAATAGGAGAAGAGAATGCAACGGACGTAATAGTATTGAAGTCCCCAGTTCGTCAAAAAATGACGCGGAAGGTATACCCTCCGCGTCACATATTGACGAATGGTCAAGTGTCGTCAAATATTGACGAAATGGGGTGAGACTGTGTTATATTTTAAGGCAACTAAAATAGACTACGCCTTATGTTTTTTGTTATTTAAAGAGCGCGTTAGTAGTATAAATGGGACGACAACGCGGGTTTGCTTATCACATACATGAATGCGCAGCAGCACAAAAACGCTTTTAAATATGAAAGATTAAAGGATTGAAATGTAAAAGATTATTATTGAGTCTCTTAGACATACTGTAAATGAGGACCGATGATGAGACGTTAGAAGGCTTAAAAAGCTGCTTCACCTGGTAAGTAAATAAATGCTTTGCTTTAAACAAATGCATCTATTTTTAAATGTTTTCCACGGGTTTATTGTATATGATGACTCTGTAACTGTGGATATGATGAGATGAGAACCTTTTTTAAGTAATGCTTTTCAAAACATGCTGCTGTCCGAGTGCTGAAACGTTACGGCACTCCGCACGTTTGTAAATTCTTTATCTCTTGTTTGTTACAAATAAAGTATTTTTAGAGTACAAACCTTTTCTTGCATATTTGCTAATTATTTTATGAGATTACAATGATTATGTAGAATATCAATACATTTACAGCGATTAAAAGCATGCTATTTGTACTTCTATTACTGAAAGAAAAAGGCTTTTAAAGGTTTTAATAAAATAAAATAAAAAATCAATAAAAATGAAAACAACACATTTTCTTAACATTATTCTTAAACTGGGGGTGTTCTTCCTCTGCTCAGTTTTTCAGTTTACTAAGTCCGTCATCTAAATACTGATTAGACATAGCGCCAGCGCATCTGGCTTTTAAAGGGAATGAGAGATAAGACTCTCATTGGTTTATTGAACGTTACGCCCAAAACACACCCATTACTCATTAGGAGAATATGAACAACCCTTTTCGAAAGGCGCACAAACCATTTTTCCCGTCGTTAAATTAGCAAAAGTGGCATCGGACACGTCCATTTAGACCGTGCACAGATCGTTAAAATAGGGCCTAGTATCTGGTTTAATCATTTATAAATGTCATATATGTTATTAAAAGACATATTTATATTAATTTTTAATGTATTAAATTTTAACTGCCAAAATGATTTGCAGCATCTGGGTGTTATTAGTTTAAGCAGTTGTTATCTGGTGAAAACAAACGTGCAAATGCCACGACTGGCCAATCATATTGAGCCATGTAATAATACTCCATAATATTTATGAATTATGTAACAATTAATTATTTTTAACAGGCAGTAATAAATATGTATGCACCTCATCCCTTGTGATAATGTACATGTTTACTAATAATTTACTAATAATAAAAAAACAGGCCGAAGTGTGCATTTGTAGGCAAGAATTTACTAGAAATACTGTCTACAAATACAGCTAATGCTTCTCAAATATAAAAAACACATGATTTTAAATAACATAGGGTTTGAGTTTCAGAAACATTCAGGGCTGTCTAAGGGGGAATTTATCTCTTTTCAGTGCAACTTAACCGCAATATCAAACACTTTGATTATAATTCACACCTGAGGTTCCCTACATACCTAGAAAAATAGTTGTGTGTCTGTCATAATTCAAAATATTCATAAGGAGGTGTTTTGTGTAAGGTATGGTGGATATAATTTATACTGATATGACAACTGCGTGTTGAAAAATGGATATAAAAGGTAATGCCTATTGTTTTGGTAACTCTTAACCTAAATCTAAACTGCATGACATCAGTGCATATCAGTGTACAGTATGTCCAACCCAGTATCACGAAATTGCGTGACTATTTCACGCATGGACCAGCGTGACAATGTCACGCTTTGCCGCGTTTGAGCGTGAGCATGTCACGCTTTCTGTTTGTGTCACTGTCACGTATTGGTTACTCAACTTTTTTGTCCTAATTTCTTACCATTGTCGCTTCGGTTTAGGGTTAGATTTACATAAAATGACACCCTTACCTAAACAAACTCTAACCCCAACGTCTGGTGACAATTGGTTAAAGTTTAGAAAATATAAAAGAATAAGTATTGTATCTTTTTTTTTTATAAACCAATACTTAAAGTGACAAATACTTAAAGTGACATATAACACAAGCACCAAATCTAACCCTAAACCGAAGCGACAATGGTTTGAAAATAGGAAAAAAAAGTTGAGTAACCAATACGTGACAGTGACACAAACAGAAAAGCGTGACATGCTCACGCTCAAACGCGGCAAAGCGTGACATTGTCACGCTGGTCCATGCGTGAAATAGTCACGCATTTTCGTGATATAGGGTTGGTATGTCAATGTTTTTTAAATGTAAAACAGCGATTGCTCTTGTTATTTTGTGATTTATTGACAATCAATGTTAAATGTATTATTCAGAGGCTGTAATCAATTGTGGAATTTAAAGTAATGCAAAAACGTTTTGCTTGACTGATGTGAAAGAAATTACAAAATGAAACTGCTCATTAATCCATATAAATGTTATAGTTCACTGGAAAGATATTTGTATGATGGCGTCTGTTCTTTCCAACCTGATCTCACAATGAGAGTTTTCCACTTGGTTAACAGTTGTAATAATGGTGTAGTAAGCGTTTGCTATGAGAAAAAGTTATTTACTATTCACTAGTCCTATAAAATGTGTTTATGGTTTGCTATATACAGTTTGATCAGACAGCCTCTTCACATCTTAATGAGCAGTCCTTGGCCAAAATAAGACTGTATAGTCAAAACTGGTTTTGTGAGATTGTGTGTAACATGGACATTGAAAGTCTCATTGATTGTGTTTTAGCACAAATCTGACTGGATCAATTTCAGTTGTGTCATAGACCAGCTTTTGGTAAGCTGACTGTGTGTGATCGTGAGGGGGTCTGAAGCAAACACCAGGGGTTAGACATAGAGGACAATGCCAATTTCCATTCTAAGAGAGGAAATTCAGAGACATGCTGTCAGATAGCGGGCAGAGAGGACTGACAGCAAGAGACGTGACATCTGGAGGTCAGCAGGAGTAAAAAAGCCATTCGCATTTGTATATATTTGCACAGGAATGAGCCTCTGTGGGAATGGCCCATTAGAGAGCGCATGCACCCAGAGGATAATCAGATACAGGCCAAATTAAGCCCAGTTTGAACCAATCCCGCATTTCCTTGGTGGGTGAGAGGAATGGAAAGACCTTTCTTGTTGTGAGTGCGTGTGGATGATTGCAATTGCAATTCCACACAGAGCATTGCTGTGGACTTTGACCCTGACCCAGTAGGTAAGTATGATGGTTTATGGGCCATTGGACTGCATTTAATTCCACACACAACAGACACATATTGCAGACATAACTGCTGGAAGATTTCATTCCTTAACCCCTCTGACTTTATTGTTTCAATCTTCACATTTCTGACATGCCAAGAATGAAGAGAAAGAAAAGGGAATAAATGATGAAAGCAGAGAAAATACAGAATGAAGAAACCAGAGGGTTTTGTTATTTGTTGTTACCCTGTGTATGTTTGTAGTCACTAGCCTATTGCAAATTGTAAACCTCTTATGAACAATTTATTGATTTTTTACTAATTGATTTGGGCAATTCAAGCGTTATAGATGTGACATTTGCAGTCAAAACTTGTAATATAATTTCACAGAGAATGCATTTATTACCAATATATTGAGCCATCTGTTTATATTTTCAGAAACCCCTGATGATAGAGTCATCATGGGGTTAGGAAAATATAAATCCAGAAATCAGAACAAAAAATATGTCTATACTCATGTTTTTTTTCTATTTTAGATGAGGGAAACATGCGTATGTTATGGATAGCAGAAGCAAAAATTCCCAACAGATGAAGAATGGATGGCTCTTCAAGAAACAATATTATTATTATTTTTTTTAAGTGTTTATGAGTAATAAATAGCGTTATGTATGTGATATTTCTCAGTTATGGCCTTGAAAATTCTGAGATTTGCACTTACTTAAATATCCTTATAACTTTAATAGAGACTTTGCATGGGTATTTAAACCACCATATATTTTTACATGAGATATCATTTACTGCCACACCAAGAAAAAGGCATTTGAAAAATGTCTTATCTCCTTATGTCGCTAGTTAACAAATCCCATCATTTTTTAAATATCGGTATCTACCAACTGGTTTATATGTCACTTAAAGGAATTAATACGCATACTATGGAAATCAGAAAAGATATATTATAATACTTTTTTTTAAACATAATCAAAGTAAAATAGATTTGTATATTAAGTTTGTATGTTAAATTTCATTTTAACACAGGAAATAAAATGCTTTCTTGTTTTTTAACAATAAGAAAAGTAAAAAAAAAATTATTTTGATCAAAACCAAAAATACATAAAAACAATACATTCTTTCTGCATTCAAAACCAAAAATAAAAGTAGGCAAAAGATAGTATGGCATTTTAGGCTTTTATGATTTAAGAAACACACTGTCAAGTGTGATAGTGCAACATGATTTTTTTCTTTTTTTAGATAAATGAACATTTATAAACCACCAATGCTGTGTAGAGTAAGCCAACATTAAAAACAATCTTTCAAACAATATAAAACATCATTTAAGTAATTTATTATTAATTAATCAGTAATTATGATTTCCATACATTAATTATATTCATTATATAAAAAAACAATATCCAGAAGTGTCAAAAAATACATGAAATGATCTCAATATATTCAATAAGAAATAACAATAGCTGTGTCATTATCAGAAATGTATATTTTTCAGCAAATTGTACATTGTGACTGCAGAAATAGATGATCTGAAAACATAACCTTAGCTTTTGTACATTTACCATAAAATGACAAATCAACCGTTTGGTTGAGCATGTTTGAATTTTTTATTTAAACATATAAATGTTTTTTTTCATGGCACCAAGTAACACAATTTTGTTACTCGGTGCCATGAAAGTTAGGGCTTTTAAGTGTAATATGTCAAAAAAAGATGCTTTCCTTGCAAAATTTCAACAAGAACAGTTCACATGGCAGGCGTGATTTTTTTCTCTCAGACACCCATCTAAGAAGATGTGTTGTGACAAGTGCTGTTGATTGACACACTGACATCTAGTGGATTTTTTTGGCATAACATAGCTTAACTATTTAGTAGAGATGGCTCAATCAGCTTGAGTTAAGTTAAGTACTACTCTCAATAAAATATACGGACTTAAAATGTGGTCAACCATTTGGTTTAGCAGGCAGTTAAAGGGTTAAAACTTAAATTTTCATGATAAGGTTGAAATTGACACATAATCTACACTTTCTGAGAACCTATCAACCCATTTAATTATAAAAAAAGAAAAGAAAAAAGAAATTGAACTAGCTACTCAAAGCATAAAATCTAGCTTAAATGCTTGGACTGCATCATCTTGTCAAGGTTTATAGGTGGAGTTATTGTTTAGGGGGAAAGAGTAAATCTGTCCATTCACTTTGATTCATGGAGGCCTGTAAACATTGTGCTAGGTGTATGATTATGGGGGCAAGGTGTTGAACACATAGTTATTCACCACAGTATAAACCTTGGAACCTTGCCATGCCCAATCTGCATTGCTGTTGTGCTGCTGTCTGTACTTGCTCTCTGCAGTCACTGAATTTTGCAGTAAGTCTCTGTATTTTTCTTTCTTGTATATGTTCCTTCTTCTCTCTAAGACTCTTTTTGTCTTTTCTTTCTTCTTCCATTCTCTGAAAGAGCAGTAGCACATACCTGTCTTGTAAGGTAATATACGGTAAGGGATAAGAGATGCTTTGACACGTTTGACATGCTCTGTTATTATAACCTTGAATTGTTATTTACACCATCAGCTGACTGTGTTTTAATCCAGAGCCTATCCTACAATCTGACAGGAATTTACAAGGAACAATTACAAGAAAAAAAACATACCCTGAAGTGTACATGTGGGTTTGCATGCATGAATGAGTGGGTGTGCCAAGAGACCCAGTTCAGAGCTGTGGCCGAACTCATTGACACAACAAAACAAAGCTGCATTATCATTGTGCAAACAGAAAGAGAACATTATTGCATATTATTACTAAATTATAGGAACCAAATGCAAACCTTTCCTAAAGTATGGCGCAATACACGGTGCATACAATGCAGGCTATTCAATCCTTTGTGGTCATGGTATGATCTGCCTTGTGCTGTTGAATGGCAAGTTAGCGTATACTGTTTCATTGCTCTACTTTTGAAAATATTGCCAAACTGAACAAACCTGACAGCTGCTAACCACCATCACATATTGGAAACTGGCAGCATAGACAGGCCTGGAATTGAAAATCAATATAAAGTTTATTGTTGTTTAAGTAAGAGACAATGCTGTTTACGAGAGTTGACATTGTCCTTCTGTTAACACAGACTGAACATATGCTTTAGTTTAGCGACTAAAATCAAAACTAAGCAACAGATAAATATTCAGTAGATCTCTTTAATGGCGATTTTTTTACTGGGACAGGCAGCATTGGAGTATTGCATGGTGGAAAGTTGTGGCATACTCATGGGCGTCGTACAAGACCCACCCACCCTTTGAGATCAATGATATTGGACCCACTAACATTTTTTTCTAATTTAGCACATTCACTATGTCTATTCAATTGTCAGAGCACCGTCAGTCGAATCCATTCCACTTGAGAAATGTCCTAATAAATAAAACTTCGTTCCACGTTTTAGCTACAGCCTTGACTTCCATGCTGCTGCTACCTCAAATCCATTCCACTTGGCTCATTTAGAAACTCAAAAAGTAAGCAAAGCTTGTACGCTATAAATGCAATTGTTAAACTAAAAGGCCCCAGAATACAAGAAAATAACATCTAAAAGTGCCATAACCCACTGCGCAAAGTGACGTCGGAATTACGTCTTTTTCATGTAATTTTTGGACGTCCGAATCCGGTCCATAAAAGGGGTTGTTTTGTAACGCCAGGCGACGTCTTTTTTTCGACGTGTTCTGCACGTCTAAAAATGTTGACAACCGTAGGACCGCCGTGTAAGGAAAAGAGACATGAAAAAAGCGAAAAGACATGATTGCCTCTGCACTTCACCCATCCACCACACCGAAACCTTTCAGACATTTCCTGCCGGCCGCGGGATTCGAACCCCCGATCTCCGTGTTACAAACAAGTCTCGCTAACCACTCAGCCACGTGGCCATAATTTCAAGTTGTAAATAAGGCATTCTTATTGCATTCATATCATGAACAATTTAATATGAGAATATTTTCATGTTAAATTGTTAGTATGGTCATATACTTTTAATATAACGAACTACACATTTAATTACATATTTTGAATGGTACATTTAGATGAATTTTGTATGTAATTCAAGAAAGCAGAAAAAACAGTATTGTTATAATAATATAGACTATTCGTATGTATTAATCATGTTGGTACAATAATGATGATATTTGTAAATAAACACATTTTTATAGGCCTAATCATGTAATATAGACATAGACCTGTCATAGACGTCCAAATGACGTCCAAAAATTACCCAGTTTAAACGTCAAATGTGGCCCATAAATATGACGTCCAAATGACGTCCAAAAAATTACCCAGTTTAAACGTCCAATGTTGCCCGTCAATATGACGTCCAAATAGGGTCATGGTGGGACGTCCAAATAGTGGACCTAGTTTGGACGTCGAATACAAGTCCAGAATTGGTCATGGACCGACGGACCCAATATAGACATGATCTGCACGTCTATCCGACGTCCTGTGTTTAGTGGGAAACTACTGCTCAATATCTAAAGAAAGATAGTAAAGAAAGTAACAGCAAGCTGGCTTCAGTTATTTGTAAAATGCATATGTATAGGCAATGTTTAACAGTAAAATCTCAATTTAACTTGCACCAAAGTTATAACAACATAGTTTGTCAACAAGTTTGAGGCACATTACTGCGCATTAGGATTAGCAGCAGCACATTCACATGATTAAACACGGACTTACCAGCAAGTGATGCACGGGCATCGTCTCACAGTTTCTTGTTCTTTCTTTTCTCAAATCCTTACTCCTGCTGTCTTTTCGGGCCAATTCCATAAAAGTTGCCTACTATCTGTCAAACTTCGTCAGGTGCCCACACGAGCAACCGGCGCATACCATCCAAGGCAAGGGGGCATACTATCTAGATTAGAGCAAATCAATTATCTCGTTCCCCCTTTTTTGTTACATACTGTATACATGGCTAAAAAGTGCCTAATAATATTTCTATAGGCTAATGAAATAATATTGGCATTATATTTTTTTTCATAGGCTATTATTTTTGGTGCCCCCTCAGCATCTGAGAAAATATAGTATTGAAACGAAACGTGCTCTGAAGAGCAGTTTGTTAGGTTAGGGCTACTGTAGAAACATGGCTGTTGTCTGTTAATTCTGTCAATAAATCATCCTAAAATTTACACACTGCACCTTTAAATAAAATGTAATTTCGATTCTTGAACTAAAGTGGAAATTTATAGCCATTTGTTCATTTCTGAAAAGCACCCAATTGCACTCCTACATACGGTATATTGAAGACCTACATTAACAAAAACACACATACATATGGGAATCTATAGAGATACTAAACATAACCCACAAATTCTCTATTTCTCCTTGAATTAAAATGAGTAAATATGTTATCAGTGATTTGTGGCAGTAGTGGAAACAGTACACTACTCCCCATTGTAATCTCAAACACCTTCTCTTGTTTCTCTGTGATGCACTGAATTGCTATTTTCTTACGATTCATTTCACGCTCTGTGTAGCAAAAACATGTAGCACTTCCGTTCAGCACTTACCCTTTGAAAATATTAATGGGAAAGGAAACATTAAGAAAAGCCTCAATTTCTCAATATTTTCTGGTTTTTCCTACAAAACGTGCAAAGAGCTGAGAGACATATGCTACTGCTTGTAGTGTGCAATACATGTACATCAGTCAACAGATTATGTTTCAGTTTGTTTAGTTCTCAGGAAATTTGTATTCTTGATTAAAAAAACCATATCCTACACTCTCAGAAATAAAGGTACAAAAGTTGACACTGGGACAGTACCCTTTCAAAAAGCTACACCTTTGTACCCAAAGAGTGAATATTAGTCCTTCAAACACATATTATGATAGTTCAAAGATACATATTTGTACCTAAATGTACATATTAGGACCTTTTTTAAAGGGTACTGCCCCAGTGACAGCTTTTGTACCTTAATTTTTGACAGTGTATACACGGTTCCTGTAACATAACCTTCCAGTGTATTTTTTTAGATAGATCTCATGGTATAATATATTAGTTCTGTTGTAAAACCTAGTGAGCTGTCATTAACAATCTACATTTGCAGACTAATCGTACATTTTCACTGCAAAAGACGACCCTTTGTGACTCACATTTGGGTTTTTTCCACTATGTACAATAACTAGTACTAGTACCTGATACTTTTTAGTATGATCTCAACTGAGGTTTTAAGCAAGCTGTACCAATTTTAAGATGTGACGTATAAACATTGAAGATCACTGATTGGTCAGAAAGAACTGTTGCTACCAGTGTCATTGCTAAATGCAAGATTAGCTTGCCCTCGTGTGTCCTCAAGCAAACCAAGTGATTTCATCAGTTGCGGTATGATATATGAATTTCCAAGCTCAACATGCGCATGCCGAGAATCAACAACACCATTACATGCCGTATGCTCCATTGCTCCTGTGTTGTGTGTTTGTTTGTATCGAGTTCTATAATAATAATGACATAATGTAGATGTGCCATTCATACTACAGCGAGAGAAACGGAAATGTCTAGAGAATGTAATCAGATCAAATGTCACAATACAAACTCAATTTATTAATTTAATTTTAATGTTTACATATATGATCCATTTAAATGACAGTTTGTAATAGTCTAAATGCTGTCTGCTTTTTTAAATTGGCCTATAAAAAGCACTATAAGATGCCCATTACTCTAAAGCATGTGTGATGGTCTTGGTCCCCTCCAATAATGAACTTTAATGTCTGGGGCTGTTTCACAGTGACTCCGAGCCTAATATCTTGTTTTTACAACACTGCTGATGAAGCCAGGCTAGCTCTCTGTCTTTTTTATATGCTCATTTTTCGTTTAAACACTTTGTCATTGGTATAATATCTTACAAGCTATCTTATGCGCCCCCTATTTTTAATATGTATGTTTTTGTCACTGGTATGAAATTAAACCATTAAAACATCGTAATAGAGCCAGCCTAACTTAGGCCATTGCTCATTCTTGTTAATAAGCTACAGTAGTCTGACGCTGGCTTAAAATAGCTTTGTGCAACGTCAGAAATGTAATAAAAAATTTAAACAAATGTTTAAAATGTCCCCAAAATTTAAGATAAGAACTCATACATTGTCCCAGTACAAGTTCTTGTTTTAACACCATTTCTGAATGGCCTGAGGGCAGGATTAAGTGGTTTTGATGAAGGTGTGTTTTGAGGGCATTTGATAAGTGTTTAGCAGGTTTTGCATATGAACTCTTTATGTAGTGTTTTTAACATGCTTTAAGACAAACTCCAGTTTTCTCCATAAAATTTGAGTTTCTGAAGACTGACTAAAATTCGATGTCACAAACAAGTAACCAATCATATCAACACAGCTGAACAAGTGGATCAGTGGTTCGAGCCATAGATATTATGTATGACGCATAGACTCGGGCCCTGAAACAATTGCAACACTGCTGTTTCAGCTGTACGTCTGTGACGTGACCACGTTCTGCTCTCACATGCAGTGTGAATGCTCTAACCTGTTGACATCAGCAGCACTAAAAAAAATTGTGCTGTAAATGCACATTTTGAAACAGATGAGAAAATGGTTTACAGTGACACTTAAGTGACACTTAAATCTTGTTTTTCCTTATGTCTGGCTCTGCACAGTAAGTCTCCGTTGACTGCAAATGCTTTCCTGCTAATACTTTATGCAGACGCTGTTGTGCAATTCTTTGAAATGACAGGGCAACTTAAAGTAACTATTTTGTTTGAGTTTAAATGAACACAAAAAAACAAACAAACACCTTACCAAAATGTACAGGTATGGGTGTGAAATCGTTTTTCACTCCCGTAAATAGATGAAGAGTGTACAAACACAACTGACAGCTGTATTTTGCAGCTGTGACAAAAGTGTTTTGTTTTTTGTTTTGCAGAAAGAATAGGTGAGTTTGACTTCAGGCAGCGCCTACACTAACATAAAAATAAACTCTGGCACTTTATACAGTTTCTATGTCACTATATCAAGGGAAAAAAACACTCAACTTTAGGTTTGTGTCAGGTTTGTTTTTTTTAAATTACTCCAAAAACATTATTAAACATAAATTATATTTTACATTTAATATAACAAATTTTAACAAATATGGAAATATTTGAGTTCAGTGAGGGCTTCAGTAGTGCTTCATTCAACCTTGAGTCAGATACACAAATAGGGCTCTGCCCTGCAGGATAACACAACACTCACAGCGGTGTGCAAACACAAAAAAATACACCATCTCAACAAAGATCACTGAAGTGTGAGAGAATTTAATTATTAGGAATAGGAAGGCTAAAATAACAGAATTAAATGTTCATGCCAGTGTGTATGTGTGTGTCAGAGCAAACAAAACCACACTTGCCACTCAGAATGAGTGATTACCTTTCCCCACGTGGAAGGAAACGTAAATTGAACTCCTTTGCCCCTCCTCCACACATACCCACACACTTACATGGACGCATGTATGCATGCAGGCACACACACATACATACATTACAAAATTGTTCATAAAATATCTACAAACAATAAAAAATTGACAGGCATAAAAGGCTGCCAACTACTTAACCCGCACCGGCCCGTGGGCGAGCCCCAGGGGCGTGTCTGTGTGTTTCTATACTTTGTTTTACATCAAATATTCAATGAATAATTATGAACTTATTTGAAAGCTAAAACACTCAAGATTCATGTTCTGAGCTTGTTTTTGAAATTAATACACTGGAGTGAAAAGGATTAAATTAAATGCATAATTTTGGTCCAATGCATCCCACATTTTAATCCAAAACAACGAAAAATAGGGGGAAATCCTGCAAGATCCTCCTTTGTTTACATGCGTGTTCCGATTAATATTCCACCTTATTTGTCAGTTTTGTCCAATCAGATGTCCTGGAAAAAATGTCCTGGAAGCGCACATTTGGTAAGCAAGGTGTCATTTTGCGCACCTTCACTCTTGACTAGATAAAGCCAAAACGAAGCCAGCCAATTAGTAACCAATCATGAAATTATTACAAGGATTCAACTTACGTCGGTAAAATGTACTTCTGCACATATCTGCGCAAACGCATGCAGATACATGCGTGCACATCGGAATGTTTTGTTTTGGTAGCATAGCAGGCTGGCTAGCCTCTCTCAGTACCACTGAGAAACCTCTACAGAGGTTAGATATAAACATCTAAATTGTGGATCGTCGACTGCAGATAACTTTTTTTGTTTTGAGAGTGTTTTGGAGAAGTTGATGAGGAGCACGATCGAGGTGCAAAAATACCAGGCAGCTCTCAGATAACGTTACAGTAAGTTTGATTATAAAAATAACAGTGGAGATGACTAAGACACAAGTTTTACATGGGCTCATTTTTCTATGACATGATATGTAAATGCACCATATTCATGGGGGGGATGTGGGGGGATATGAGTAGTAGTATAAGTTATTTGGCAAACATATGGTATATATATATATATATATATATATATATATACAGTCTTGTTCAAAATAATAGCAGTACAATGTGACTAACCAGAATAATCAAGGTTTTTAGTATATTTTTTATTGCTACGTGGCAAACAAGTTACCAGTAGGTTCAGTAGATTCTCAGAAAACAAATGAGACCCAGCATTCATGATATGCACGCTCTTAAGTGTGTGCAATTGGGCAATTAGTTGAATTAGTTGAAAGGGGTGTGTTCAAAAAAATAGCAGTGTGGCATTCAATCACTGAGGTCATCAATATTGTGAAGAAACAGGTGTGAATCAGGTGGCCCCTATTTAAGGATGAAGCCAACACTTGTTGAACATGCATTTAAAAGCTGAGAAAATGGGTCGTTCAAGACATTGTTCAGAAGAACAGCGTACTTTGATTAAAAAGTTGATTGGAGAGGGGAAAACTTATAAAGAGGTGCAAAAAATGATAGGCCGTTCAGCTAAAATGATCTCCAATGCCTTAAAATGGAGAGCAAAACCAGAGAGACGTGGAAGAAAACGGAAGACAACCATCAAAATGGATAGAAGAATAACCAGAATGGCAAAGGCTCAGCCAATGATCACCTCCAGGATGATCAAAGACAGTCTGGAGTTACCTGTAAGTACTGTGACAGTTAGAAGACGTCTGTGTGAAGCTAATCTATTTTCAAGAATCCCCCGCAAAGTCCCTCTGTTAAAAAAAAGGCATGTGCAGAAGAGGTTACAATTTGCCAAAGAACACATCAACTGGCCTAAAGAGAAATGGAGGAACATTTTGTGGACTGATGAGAGTAAAATTGTTCTTTTTGGGTCCAAGGGCCACAGGCAGTTTGTGAGACGACCCCCAAACTCTGAATTCAAGCCACAGTACACAGTGAAGACAGTGAAGCATGGAGCATGATATGGGCATGTTTCTCCTACTATGGTGTTGGGCCTATTTATCGCATACCAGGGATCATGGATCAGTTTGCATATGTTAAAATACTTGCTGAATAGGACATGCCCTTGAAATGGTTGTTTCAACAAGACAATGACCCAAAACACACTAGTAAACGGGCAAAGTCTTGGTTCCAAACCAACAAAATTAATGTTATGGAGTGGCCAGCCCAATCTCCAGACCTTAATCCAATTGAGAACTTGTGGGGTGATATCAAAAATGCTGTTTCTGAAGCAAAACCAAGAAATGTGAATGAATTGTTAAAGAATCATGGAGTGGAATAACAGCTGAGAGGTGCCACAAGTTGGTTGACTCCATGCCACACAGATGTCAAGCAGTTTTAAAAAACTGTGGTCATACAACTAAATATTAGTTTAGTGATTCACAGGATTGCTAAATCCCAGAAAAAAAAATTTTTGTACAAAATAGTTTTGAGTTTGTACAGTCAAAGGTAGACACTGCTATTTTTTTGAACACACCCCTTTCAACTAATTGCCCAATTGCACAGCCTTAAGAGCGTGCATATCATGAATGCTGGGTCTTGTTTGTTTTCTGAGAATCTACTGAACCTAATGTGCATTGCAGACGAAGAACCATACACATGCAGTAGGATTAAAGGATGAAGTCCACTTCAACTGATAAACCGCGCTCAGAAAGTAGGGAGCAGTGAACACTCCGTAGGGACCCTGTTGAATGGAACACGCTTTTATGTATTGACTTGTTGCCTCGCTGCCTCATAAGGAAATGACTTCGGAGGCATGAAGGCAGCTCAGAGAAATGCTTTTGGACACACTTCAGGCAGTGTGTTTAAAATATAAACAGAGAGCGCCTTTGTGATAACTAATGCCTGTTGGTTTATATTTGCTTAATACATTTACTGTTGATAATTAAACTACGAAAAGAAGATAAAGACTACAAGACTAACTAACTAATAACTGAAACACCATACACACAATTAACCACATACAGAGCATAACAAAATTATGTAAAAATGTCAGTAATAATATTTAGATAAAGACGCTTAGATTCACTGTCTAGATAAGACTTTTTCTGCTCAAATGAATGATTCTAATATGTTGAATTAATAAAAAGACGTAGTCACTTTGAACAGAGTGATCACACAAACACGCATTCTTTTTAAGTAAATTTAGACAAGCAACGTATCAGCCAATCAGAATTTGAGAAGCATCACTTAATTGCCAATCAGAATATAACGGACAGTTGCGATCAACAGCAAATTTTAACAAAGAAAAGTATGTTTTAAAGTTACTAAACTTACATAACATGGATATATGATTAATTTATGATGGCAATAATGGAAGTTACTTCAGGTCTTGATGACACCACTGATCAGAGACTTACCTGAGAAGATCTTCGCCACAGATAAAACACATAGGTCAGTTGTCTGAGGTTTCTGAGAAATAAATGAGACATAAAATCACAAACCATAGTTGAATGATAAAAATGGATGCTTGTTTTTTTATATACAGTACATATAATTTGCATACACGGCTAAAACATGTCGATTTTCAAAGGGTTTTGTTAGGATGTGTAATCATCAGATGTTAATCCTAATAAGTTTATCCTACAGCGGAGTTTCTCAAACTTTTCTGCCATTCCCCACTTTAGCGGAAGAGACGCGTTCCGAGCCCCACTTGTCCCCAATAAAATGGTAATCAATAGGCTTTACTGTTAAAATCTATGTAATATTTTAAAACATAACAGCATTAAAGCAACACTATGTAGTTTCCATGTAAAAATGACTTACAGCTCCCCCATGTGGTTGAAAAGCGCAACAGTGCCTGGTATCAGACACTCTTCTGCAGGCAGGGGGAGGGGCGGGGCTGTGTTTCCTACCCTCCACCGCCACTTTCAGAGTGTGCTTGTAGCAGCTAGGAGGCTGCTCAGGTTGCAGCAACAGTACAATTTGTCCAGTTAAAAGTTGTTCTATCACTGAAATAATTTTAGAGACATTATTTAAAGGTAAAAAAACTACATAGTGTTGCTTTAAACACTTTCAATAGAGAAAATAAATGTGTAAATGTATTATCACTTTTCATGAAATAAGAATGCAACTGTGTTTGCATTTTGTCTCTAACAAAATTAAAAAGAAACATACTTTCTTTCTGGCTAGCTTTTTGGTTGATTAGGTCCACTGTCTGTCTTGGTTTTTCTCTGCTGGGGCCGAATCTCCAGTTTTCTTTTCATTCTGTGTCACAGACTTATCCAATGTTAACTTTTACACCCACTACCGCCTATACTGTCACTCCACATTGAAATTTTTGTTCCGCTTCAGTAAACATTCTGAAGTTGGTTCTGTGTTACATCTTCTTCACGGTCTGAAATTGCATTCCTGAAACCATTGCGAATTGATCAAATGCTTAGACAGTGTAAAGAATGTTTGTTTAGATCATGCATTTGACTAAACTGCATTTGGTTAACCTCTTTGGGGTCTACGGGTTTTTGCTGTCCTGGAGAAGTTTTGACCTGCACTGACATTTGTGATTTTATCAATTGCTTAAAAACATAATAATGGCAAAGTCTCTTTACACTGTGTTCAGCACAACCTGGGATCCAATAATATGTGAATAATATGTATGTAGAACGTTTTTTTTTTCAGAGAATATTTTTTATGAATGGCTTTTGAAAAAAAAACATTTGTAAGTCACTGATATAAGTCCAAACCTGTTCTAAAAATGTTTTCATAAGGCATTTGAGAACTAAATTCTGTAGTGTAATTTTTTTTATTCAAAATTATTTGAAACTCATTTTGACTACTCATTCAAATAAAACAATATATTAGTTTAGAATTTCTAACACTTTTTCTTGGAAAAGCCATATGCGAGGAGGTGTGAATACTCCTGAATAATCTGTTATTGACACCTGAGGAAAAAAAGACTCGAATAATCTGCCACATAATGAGCCTTTTAGCCAGAAATATTAGAAGGAACTACAAGAAGAATGTACTTGTTTTGTTTGTTTGTGTTTTGTTTGATTCTAAATGTTTGCGCTCAACCTGAATCAAACACAACCTGCACATTAACTAAACAAACGCCTCTCCAATTTTCAGGCATGATAAAGTGAGAGACTGCACAAATATTTTTTTTAAATATATCTTATAATACTTAGATATTTACAAAGACTAGAGAAGCCCTGAAAGGGTGAAGACCCCTATTGTAATTGTTAGTTTTTTTTTCTTCTTACGCCATGGCGTCTATGGCAGCCCATAGAAGGGTACATTGAAATAAGTTATGAAATTTGGCAACCTGATAAAGGACAATCCATAAAGTTTCCGCACCAAATTTGGAGTCTCTATCTCAAATCCGCTAGTGCCACCAACACTCCAAAGTTTCACTTATTTATTTATTTTTTAACTAAATTCTTTTTCCTCTGAATCTTTGGCCCATGACGATTCCAATCCACTCTATGACGATAAAGAAAAGGTATCAAAAGAATTTAGATACATCAATCCGTTTTTGAAAACCGCATCAACAAATTTACTACAAGTGCAAAAACACGGATTTGAGGGTGTATCTTTCCCAAACTTATGCCTATTGACACAACGCTTGGTACTTGTGATGGCAATCAAGAACTGAGGGTGCATGCACAGTTTCGTCACAGCGCCACCTAGTGGTCAGGCAAATGTTTTACATGCATTTAATTTTGGCAGCAATTTATGTATTTTCATAAAAGTTGATTGTTGATTCAAAGTTGAGTCCTGAATCGTTGCCAAGTCCAACAATAAGAAACATACCAGGTTTTAACTTACTCTTAGTCCAGCGTGGTGAAATAGCACTTAAAAATCGGTAACACTTTATTTTACGACCCGCAAAGTACCGCGTAATTAAACCGAATTTACAGCGTACCTATTTGTAACAACAGGGTAGGTAACCTGTAGGTATAAGGGAATAATATTTTAAGTTTGGGGTAATAAGTGTCAGGACTCTGCCTTGAAGTCTTGTTAAATTTGTATTTTGTCATGGTGGCAGAGTTCTGGCAGTCCCTGGCCTTGTGTGGAGGTTCATGCCTAGTTTTTGTGTTTGGCATGTCCCTCCGGTGTCTTGTCATTTGTCCCCGCTCCCTCGTCCTCCTGCTTAGTGTTAATTATTACTTATTCCCATCACCTGTTCCCCACTCGTTATCTTGTTTGGTTTATTCTATTTAATGTCAGTGTATCTTTAGTTCTGTGCAGGATCATTGTGTTGTGTCGTGTCGTGTTCCACGTCTAGTTACCTAGTCTAGTTACCCAGTCTAGTTACCCAGTCAAGTTGTAGAGTTATCTGTCAGTTTCATGTTGTGTACCCCCTCGTGGGTTTTTGTTTTTTGTAAGAATAAAAGTGTTTTCTGTTTTTTCCCCGACACCGTCTGCTCTTGGGTTCATTTGTCCGCCAAACCTTCACAATAAGGGGGTAAGAATATGAAGAATTATAAATTATTTATACTCTAAGTATTTTATAACAACAGGGTACCTATTGTAATATTACGTGGTATGTATGACTTAGTCAAGTCTATGGGGAAATTGTGTTTTATTTATTTTTTATTGTGAATTTTTCATATTGACTACTGAATGTTGTATACAGTCAATGTCTACGAGCCACATCGGCAAATAAATATAACAGCATATCACTTTTATTTTAGTAGCCTATATTACTTGCTTTTAATAACAAAAGTCCAGCTGATTTAATGTGGTTATCTTTTTTTTAAGGTAAGTACAATAAAAATAGCAATTTATCCCCTATTTACCAGGAAACTCCTACATTTGCGGACATATTTGAAGTGGTGCTTTGCAATTTATTAACTGTAAACACAAGTATTTTAGCCAAATATAATTTATGCAATGGCAAACCAGAATGAAACAACAGCAGATATCAGCTCCCGCTAAAAAGACGACTACATGCGTAGGCTACTGCGCAGGTGTAGAACGCGCGGCCGTCTGCAGGAGGTTTGCTGGAACTCGTTCCTGAGGTGAAATTTCTTTAAGAGGTTTTAAAAATGTTCTACACTGTGGAGTACGGCTGCGAGTGCTGTTAGCAGGATCCGCATGCTGGATAAGGTGACTGGTTTTGTTAATACATGACTCACGCATTTCAAACAATGTTTTTCAAGAAAGTTGCTAGCTAACGATAGCAGGTTAGCTAGCACATAAGTAAGCCTAAAGTTATTAACGTAACTGGCTCAGAAAACTCTGTTTCTGTCAAGGCACAGTGAAGAAACATTTACTGAAGGCTTTCATTTATGTTTTTATATGAAATGCATTTGTGAGACGACATCAACTCATCATCCGAGTGGACAAGAACACCAACAGAGGAAGCCAAGCCGCAAAAACAATGAAAAATTGTCATGACTTTTTATTTTAAATAAAAGTTATGTGATAATAAACATTAAGTGTTGGCTTAATTATAGTGTTTTAAAGATGTTTTGAAATAAGTTGTTTTAAAATAAAAATAACAATATTCTGTATGTTTATGGTATTTACCCTATAACAAGAGGTGAACAAAGCACCACTTTAGTTTACAGCCCGCAAATATGTGAGTTACCTGGTACATACACAGAACAATCAGGGAATAAGCCCCACTTTAGTTTACAGCCCACAAATATGTGAGTTACCTGGTACATACACAGAACAATCGGGGAATAAGCCCCACTTCAATTTACAGCCCGCAAATATAAGAGTTACCTGGTAACTCCTGTATACATATACAGATCAAAGTGGTACAAGTTGCTATTATTTTTATTGTGTGTTATATTTTATTTGCCGACGTGGCTTGTAGACATCAACTGTAGGCTATACAAAACACTTCATCAGGTAAGTAGCAAATATGAAAAAAAAAAACATATTACACATAGACCATATTACCCATAGACGTAAGTCATACATACCACGTAATATTACAATAGGTACCCTGTAGTTATGAAATACTTAGAGAATAATTTTCCATATATTCTTACCCCCTTATTACCCCGAACTTAAAATATTGTTCCCTTATAACTACAAGTACGTACTGTAGAGGTACTCTGTTGTTACAAATAGGTACGCTGTAAATTCGGTTTAATTACGCGGTACTTTGCGGGTCGTAAAATAAAGTGTTACCTAAAAATCAATTGTGAATGTCTGGCTAGCAAGCCATGGTCATAAAGCTGTATCTTCGCAAATCTAAAGTATATCATCACAAAACTTGCTACATGTAATCACAGTCATGATCTGAGGTTGCATGCACAATATATTTATTTGTGGATGCTATTTCACTCCCATGCAACCAAACAGAGTACCCTAGCAGCATTGTAGAGACATAGGGGTAGGCTCATTATCCAAATGCATTTAAACTGTTCACCCAAACTCACAGTGACTTCAGACTCGACTCGAGCCGCGCGACTCGTGAACAATGTTTATTTTTAGGAAACGTCTGATGAGCTCGCTGTTATTCCCCTCCCTCCATTACCTACAACCTGCCCATGACGTAACACGTGACATATCTGCTCCACGCACGCGGCCGCAAACATACATGGTATTGCACCTGAAGCATATTTTATACTCGCGCGGCGGGGCAACGCCAGCAGATGCAAATACCTGCATGCCAAGTTCATTGGCATTTTAGTAGCTTCTCGAGGTAGACTGGTCTTGCGGTCTCCGTTCTCTTCCTTCAGGGAACGATTGTTACATTAAGCGAGATCTGAACATCTCGTACTTGTCATTTGATCTCGGATGTATTAAAGGGACACTTCACCCATTTGCATTAAGCTTTGTATAGTTAGAACCCCAGTCATGTTTTTGAATGGTCTTGCATCATTTCCTCAGTTGCCGCTGATACAGGAGAAATACAGATTTCAGTGCTGCACTTCCTTCTTTCAATGATGTAAAAATCATCATTGAAAGCAGGAAGTCCAATAGTTGAGGGAGTGAGACCACAAACACACATTTTCTCGGTCAAATAGGCACCAAATTCGAAATGTATGTTACATTTCGACTACAAATATGATGCACTTTCAATAAAGATTAATGTTTCTATGGGTGAAATGCTCCTTTAAGCGATGTACAAAGAACCGACCCCAGTGGATCATTTTTATTTTTGTTTGTTCTCACAATACCTTTCTATAGCCCTTACACAAAAGCACAAATGTCTTAGTTCACTGCAGAACTCCTTGTGACACAGGCTGTTTCAATAAATGATAAAAATAGGCCACTTTAGCTGTACATGGCTGCCTGTATTCATGTGTCTTTTGACAATTATTTCACAGCATTCTAACCGCAGTCGGCTTCAAGCACAAGTATACAGTATGACAAGAAAGCTACATTTCAACATAAAAATACCAGTGCTTGAAATCGAGATCTTGAGAATAGTAAAGTACTGTATGTTACCTAAGGGTGCCCTCACATTCCCATACGGAAATGTAATATATGTGAATATATGAAATGTCCCTATATGAAATATATGGTAATATAAAGTAGAAACATATATGTGCATATATTTACAACTATATATGACACCTATTCGAAAATGGAACAATTTCATATATTGACATATATGTCTATCCCATACAAATGGATATGTCTATGTGTGAAAAAAACATACATAGACATATATGTCATCTATATAATTATTTATATATGTGACATACATGACTTCACATATATGTGTAATATATGTTGCATACATATACTTATCATATATCATAAAATAATTAAATTTGAACGATAGTTTTTATCTACTTTTTGCATGTTTCAGAGCACAGGTAGGACATACAACCCATTTCACACAACTTAACACACAAACACAACTTATTATTTGTAATGTACCTGATGAGTCCAGTCGGGCCTCGAACCCGGGTACTCGCGTTGAAAGTCGTCTGCACTATCCACTGATCCACCCAGCAGTTGGATAGGCGGGGCTAACAACTTAACCTATTTGTGTGTTACTGAAGTAGGCGCTGTTTAGCTTGTGTTTACGGTGTTCGATTTATTATTACTCCTGTTTTCATTTTATGCAGGGGTACACAGTGCAAATTTAACCCTTGTGCATTGTTCAATTTTAATACATCCACTAAATTAAACATCTGTAAAAATGTATCAGATTTTTTTTTCACTTTTTTTGCATAAATCTGTTAATCACAGTCAGTACTGATCAAAACTACCAAATCTTGACAAAAATTCCATGATTTTAACTCTCTAATTGCCAAGTTCACAAGTGGATTTGGGGAAAAAACTAAATGACAAATTTTCAATATTAAAATTTACCTTTTTCGCTGTTTTGGGCATGTCAAAGATAAAGTAAAAACATTGGCTTTTGATTATTGTTTTCTCCCTCATTTATTGTTAGTGGCTGTTTATGCCCCATTGACTTCCATTATAACAACATTTTTTGATTGCAGAGCAATGACACCTTGTCATCATGCATTTTTGAATGTTGGTGGTTTTTCCTTTTGCAAAGAGGTCAAATTTGTCATTTTTACTGTTGATCACCATGTGGCACCATTAACCCTTTAGTAGACCTGTGCAGAACTTAATTTCTAGCTTGTACATTGAGTAATATGGAGCATAACTCCATAATAAAAGTATAGTATTGTGTGTGTACGTGTGCGCATACGTGCATGCAAGTGTGTTAAAATCATCAAGTTAAAATCATCCTGATCCAGTAATAGGCTACTTTATGACTTTATGATCTGGTAGATTGACAAGATCACATGAATTTTTGCAATGTTTATCGCATATTGAGAGAGAAAAGAGACTGCTTTCATCCCTAATGAATATAACCATAGTAATAATAACCATTTTTTTCTGCAGGTTGATTTAGCCTAAATATTAAAACTAAAACTATAGTGCACAATAGTAGGCCAATGTAGTATAGTATGATTAAAAATAATTTTGAAAAGTGTAGCATACTATAGTACATACATAGCCTATAGTGGGGATTGTCAGTGGAATGTACACACTCAGAAAAAAAGTACAAATGCTGCCACCGAGGTGGTTTTTAAAAAAGTAACTTACACCCTATTTGTGCGTGGTATTAGTATAATTAAATGTACTTATTAGAACTCTACCACAGAGGTACATGGTCCAACATGTATTCATATCTGTACCTAGTGACAGCTTTTCTTCTGAGACTGCAGTTTACTAAAATAACTAGTATTTTTTTCACATGGTTTATTATATTATGATTATAGTGAGACAATGATACATTTGTGGTTAATATGGTTTAACTACAAAACCATAGTTAATTGTTATGAAAGCTAGATAATGTTGGTGAGGTTTTTTAAGCTTGCAATAGAAAAATGAATGACACAGAAGAGCTTTTCACTCTGGAAATAGTTAAAGCCGTGTTATTCTAAACACCGGGTTAACGGATTCCTGGGTTATCTTCGCTTCACACTATTAATACTTAGCCAGGGGTTAAGAGAGAACCCTGGGTATTCATAATCTGAAATTTCACACTGTGCATTCCTAAACCCTACCCTTACGATCACTAACCATGGTTTTACTACAGTTAAAACCAAAAACCATGGTTCTCTCTAAACCCCACTTTTAACCCTAGGTTAAGGAGCATTTCACACTTGTAATTTAGAAGCAGGGTTATCCCTGAAATTAACCCAGGGTTATGAAACACTGCTCGGAAGCATAGCCCTGTTTTTGTGGGATTAACCCTGCATTGCGGTGCCAAATGCATGCAGTGTGAAACTAGGCAGGGTTATAATGTTATGACCCTAATAATGGTTAACAATATATTTAAAGACCTATAGGCTATGTTGTTTTAGACATCTAGACATAAAACATATTGATATCATATGGTTGGGGCATACAGATGTAAAAATCCATCTTATATGGTTGTAAAATACAAACCCATATAAGAATTCATACATATACATATTTTAAATATATGCATTTAAATACATTTTAATATGAGTATTCCATATAGGTTTAAAACATATATCTTTATATATCAAGAGTATCTATATATGTGACATTCATATATGTATTTATATACATTTTAATATGAGTATTTCATATAGGTTTAAAACATATATCTCATATATCAAGAGTATCTATATATGTTATATTCATATATGTATTTATATACATTTTAATATGAGTTTTTCATATAGGTTTAAAACATATATATTCATATATCAAGAGTATCTATATATATGATATTAATATATGTATTTATATACATTTTAATATGAGTATTTCATATATGTTTTAAACCTATATATTCATATATCCAGAGGATTTATATATGTGATATTAATATATTGCATATATATGTAGCATATATGCCAAGATCGGTTTTGATATAGGGACATATATGTCATATATTACATTTCCGTATGGGTTATCCAAACCAAGCCCCAGCATGATTGTCACCCCTCCCTACTCCCCCAGGTGCACGCACTCACACTGTACTTTTTATCGATCTGAGTCCGGGCGCGCTTTCGTCATTAAGATGCGATTGTTTTGAAAAAAGCAGGAAGTAAAGCTCTCTCTTAACACTGGAACCCCCCGTAATGATAAGTCTGTGTTTTTTATTCAGAGTCGTTTGGTGCGCGATTACAGACAGCCCTCTCACATGTCATCATATTGCTTAGTTGATCTGTCACGTGTGCAGCTTGGACATTCACAAAACCCCACTGCTCTCATCAAAAGGTTTTTACGGAGGCAGGTGAAGGCGAGTGGTCGCGCAACTGACGTCTTCACCTTTTGAATCGCGCTCAGGCGCGATTGCACTCACACCACAGCCTTCCGCGCCTGAGCCCAAGTTAGTTAATCGCGCCGCGGCCGGGTTGCAGAGGTGGGCCGGAGCGCGATTAACTAATCCGCGCCCGGGCGCGGAACAGAGCGATCACACTAGTCAAACAAACCAGGCTTTGGGGGTCAAACGCACCCGAACGTGGTTTGGTTTGGATAGTGTGAGTGCACACTAAGGTTATAGGTAATAACCTTGTGTAAATTTTCACATCTGCAAAAAAAGTAAAGACCGATTGCAAATCATTATGCAATACTACATTAGTACCATTCCTGTCAATTACATGTTCAATGGAAAAATAAAATGCAATTCAGTGAGACTTTTTAAAATTTCTCATAAAATAGTATACAATGAAAATAGGTATCATCTTGTTGTTTAACCAAAATGTCATCACCTAAAAATAATACCTCTTCAACAAGTCACATGCTTTATTAAAGAGCTCCAATGGTACAACTCACGATTTCCTTTGGTGTGTAAATGTGTATTAGTACATGGTAATGATATGCAAAAGGTACATACCCCAAAGTAAACGATGACTCAAGTTATCTTCTCCAACATAAATCTATTTTCTTGGACTACAACAAACACAGAGTGTAGGCAACAGTTTACTTCCTGGGATTGGTGATGTAGACAAGACCGACACTATCATAATTCCTCCCGCTTGGACTCACTGTCTGTAAATTAACTCGTGTTAGCATTGCATTTTGACCGAATCTTTCAAACATGGTAAGGAGCGTCACATTTCCGGCTGACATCACAAGTATTCAGGCCAATCACAACGTACAGATTAGCTTGCCAATCTGCGCTTTTCAATTTGATGAGTTTTGTACAAAATCTGTGTGTTTCAGGAAGATAATGAAATCTGGAGTTACGAAAATGTACGGTATGTGGAAAATGTGTTTTTTGAACCATAAACCATGCAAACGCATTGTATTATTCCAAATACACAAAATAACATTGTTTTTTTAGCAATGAAATATGTGCACTTTAAAGTAACCCTCCAAAAGAAGGTTATCAGTTTCTTCAAAATACCAATCCTAAATATAAGGAATAGTAATAGTAATACTTAAAAGCATGGTAATGATATGAGAATGATTCGTTATTATTAGCAATGCATTTTTCCTCTTTTAAACTCTAAATGATTGGAAGTCTAGCCTGGGCCTCTTGGGCATTGGGTGTTGTTGGTAAAGATATTGACAAGGTAGCTATAGAAATGTATCATGTGGGTGATACGGCTATTTCCGTATGGTTCTTCACTGTGTGGATTGGTAAGCAATCTGACCTCATGAATCTTTAAAAATGAAGAGTTATTGAAGATAGTGAGGCTATATTTGCTTCCTTGGGCGTAACATTATTAGTTTTTCTCAGCATGTTCTCCAAGATGCAGCCACAGTATGAGGGTGTCTATATAATCAAAACGTGTTTGTTTTTACTGGTTATGTTCTGAAGATGGGTCTTTCTTCACTGAATGGAGACCCTCTTTAGGATGGATAATCTGGCCCTGGGCGTGATTCCAAGGGGTTTCCATAATGACTGCCATGACTCCATGACCCTTTATGATTTATGCAGTGCTTCACAGATAACCACCAAGAAACCCCCCACACATACACATATCCAACCGCTACAGTCCCTAAAGGTCCCTAAGCCCTAGTGAGATGCCTGTCTCGTGGATCATCACTACATATGCAAAAAAACGTCCCCCAGCAGTCGCCCGCTTAGGCTCCAGTGTTCTTTGTGTCAAAGGTCATGTTGGAGCTGTCAGTGAGCGCTGTGTGTTAGGGGTAACAGTGGTCCATAGGGAATATGCCTCTTTCAACCTGTTATAGATTCGAGGTATGGGTGAGAAAGGTGAGAAGCACCAAACAGGGACCACCATTGCAAGTATAATCTTGCTTGTATGGCTATGTTCCTAATCTCAGCTTTAGACAGCAGAGCCATGGATAGCTCACAGTCTGTTTAATGACCGTCTGATACATATTGCACATAAACTAGAAAGCACTGTCTCAACTTGACAAGCTCTATTTCGATGGGTTGGTTCTATGCAGCTTTTGGGCGTAAGGGCTTACAGGGGGTTTAATAAGTCTGCCTGAAAACAAAGTTTTGTTTAGGACAAACATAGTTAAGATAGCAGAGTAATACATCAAATGCTTTTAAGGATTACATAATTACTGGATTATTCAATGTTAGCAAGGCATTAAATCACGACAGACATACAGAACAAAGTAAACTAAATTTACATGGACAGACATTAAATAGTCTGTACTTACAACTATTGGACAGTCTGTGAATTCAAAAGAATATATTACATGCAATATTACAGCTGACATTTATTAAGGATAAATATATTTTAAGGAATCATTTTAGCTAACGTTTTCACCATATCTACCACTATCAGTAGGTATAAACCTGAAAATAAATTGTGTACAGTCACAGCATCTAAAATATACAGTTTCCCTTATACACTCATATCATTTCTAACCCCAGATCTAGTTGTTGATTTAAAAAAAGCAGTAATGCAATGCATCACCTAGCCATATACTGCAGGTCTGGGTGCTTCTGTTGCCACTGCACATCCATCTGTTTGAGTGAGTATATCAGGCATCCCCTGAACAACCAAAAGCTTTATGAGGCCATGAATTGGGTTGGTTTTAATTGGCCCTCTGTGTAGAAGAAGAAGCCTGGAGCTACAACGAGCTTATCAGCTCCTGCCCTCCATCAATAATGCATGTGTCGGGCATTAATGTGCCGTGTTCTGCCTGTTAGGAAGAAACAACAGTGGAGTTCAGTGGACAGATTCACTGAGGGAGGCAAAAGGATGGTTCAGTTCCACACTTCAGTGTAATATAGATGAATAAAGGGGCAGTAGGACCGGCTTCCCCATCACTTCAACCCTCAGGCCATCCCGAATTGATCACTACTGCTGTGACTTCAACAGTTGCCTGCCTGAAATAAGAACTCAATACTGTAGTCTTAGTCACAAAATTCTGGGCAAGAATGCAGATTTCTGTGTCTATATTAAGAGCTTATAACTATGTATGTATTTTTACAATTTTACTCAAAAGTCAATTATAAGATTATATAAAATTGGACAATACTGTATAAATATACATTTTAGCAAGATAACAAAAATGCCCTATATTCACAAAAGGGCATGGTCTCACCTTTAGTAAAACAGTTACCACAAAATACAAATATTAAAAGCATAAGTTATTTAAATGTTTTTTTATTGTGAAAATAATGTTTGCTATTTATTGAGTCCTGTTGTTCTCCAGGAAGGTGTAGTCATTGAATGTTGCAATATAACAAAACAATGGTCCACTATGGGTACTGTGCAAAATAAAAATATTAAGAGCATAAGTTACCAAAATGTTATTTTACTGGAACTATAATGTTATTATTATTCATTCAGCCCTGTTTTTCTGCAGGAAGGTGTACTTAATGGTGATACTTTAATAAAATGTTGCTATAACAAAACAATGTTGGATCCTTTACTGTGATATGCATGTTTATAATGCATTACAATAGTGTAATTAATGTGTTATAAACAGGGCTGTCAGTTTAACATGTTGATTTGATACAATTAAAAACATTAACAATTCCTTTATAATACAGAAAATATACAGGCTTCTAATAAAGTATAAACATATTTTCTTGAAGTACTGCCACATTTATTATATAAATTTAAATGAGAAATTTGATGTGTATTTTTACATCAAATTTTAGCAGCTTGTAAGGCTTAAACATCTTTACTTTGGCGCATTACGCAAATGTAACAGAATGTGTGCACACTTGTTCTTCAAAGGCATGGCAGTCTCACAGAAACCTGATGCATAATGGGAGGGGGATGCAAGCAATATATTAGTTATGGTAATGACCTGTGCTCAAGCAGAACGTAGCCTAAGGGAAGAAGGGGGGATCAAAGCCTTGCTTTTCTCTCTGGACCCCTTTTTGACCCACCCCCCTCATCCCTCTCTTCCTCAACAGGAAGACCCCTCAGCTGAAGCACCTGCCACAAAAGATACTGTCAGACAAACAGCATTGCTTATTGGTTATACAGAATATGTTTGTGAGGGATCTGTGTCAAAAGTACAGACAGTGCATGGTGCACAGCAGTTAAGTTTTAGTTTTTAAGCTTATTTAAAATGTTTATTATTGAACACAAAAGTGTTTCGCATAATCTTTATCCTTTTGGAGTCAGTGCTACAGGTATCCTGCTCTTGAGACAAGTTTAAATCCAGTTTATGTCATGTATTAAAGGTGTAGTTCACCCAAGAATGAAAATTCTCTCGTCATTTGCTCCCTCTCATGTTGTTACAAACCTGTATACATTTCTTTGTTCTGATGAACACGAAGGAAGATATTTTAAAGAATGTTTATAACAAAACCAAACATGAGCCACATTCACTTCCATAGTAGGAAAAAATTACAAACATTACGCAAAATATCTTCCTTTGTGTTTATCAGAACAAAGAAATGCATATTTGTAACCACATGAGAGTAAGTAAATGATGACAGAATTTAAATTTTTGGGTGAACTATCCCTTTAACCTGTTCCTCCCTCATAATCTTACAAAGCAGTTTTTAGGTATTTCATATATTTAGCATTTCGGTAAGTCATAAGCCTATTTCACACAGTAATTTCGGAAGTAACCTGTGGGGCGCAGGGAGCTCAGTGTTGTATTTGTTAACAATAGCGGGTTATGACTTCATATCCACGGTCCGTATTTTGTTGCTTTCACAACTGTGGCAAACACTAATAGTCGCGACGTTGCTCGTGACCGAACAACATAGCATTAGGTGAAGTCAACCTGCGTCTTAAACAACAGTACTGTTTGGACATTAGGCGTCACAGAGGGTGCGCTAAGGACGTCGGCAATTTGGCAAATAGATGGTAAGCTGTTTTAAACAACTTTGGTTAAGAAATGTGGATGTTAACTTCAGGTGTGCTCTGCGTGTGTGTGGAAACGTCTGTAAACAGTGCGGGGGTAAACTTGTCATCTTTATCAAAACACTATGATTGGCCCGAAGCTGTCAGCGCGGTCTGACATCGTCTGTTCTAAATGCTGGTAATCTCTATTTTTTGTTCACACATAGTGCTTACCAGTAAATTACCAGTAAAGACTGTATTGTGTGAAAGGGACTATTGTAGCCTAGTAGTTTTTTTCTTTCTGATCGTTCTCTCACAATTGGTTGTGAAAAAACAGTGAATAAAACAGAAAAAATGCAACATTAAAGTTTTCAGCAATATCCACATTCAACACTATGCATGGGTCCCCTGTATGTGTGCTGGGGATTCCCCCACTTGTCAAAATAATGTCATATTTATTTTGCATATACAGTACTGTAATAGCTCAACGACTGGAAAGCTCACGATCAGTCTTGTATATAAAAGCAAAGTAAATAATGTTACTGACACAGAGCAAAGGCCATATCATGCCTCTTTAAAAATGAATTGTGTAGCATAAATCCTGTTGTTAATCCTCAAGGCTGATTTTGTTAATAACCTCAATAAAACATTGACTCAAACATGGCAACCAATGCCATGAGTTTGGGATATAATGTAAATAACTTAGCTGTTCAAATACATTCTTTCTACATTCTTCATGTTTTTTTTATTATGGAAATTACGCAAAAGGGCACACCTACAACAAGTCTTTAGGAGTAGAGAGTAATATAAAAAAATGAAAAGGGAGGAAAATATATTTTGTGTCCTGCAGTTTAATGTAAGCATAAAAACATTGCACATTGTAGCGTTTGCACACTAAGACAAAGAGAGCCATTACAGAAGTAATAAAAACAATCAATTTGTTCGCTTTAAAAATGTATGGCCATTTTGACATTTATCTACAGGGCAGTGCAGCAAGCTGGACTTGCATCCCAGTGATAGCATTAGAACTTCAGTTTCGCATGTGCTAGCCCCTCCAATTAACAAGTAAAATATTTATTACAAACACATTTGTAGTTTTCATGTTTGGTGTATGACACGTGTAATGAATGAATATGTTATGTATAGGCTACTGTGACAGGTCATCCATCCTAATGTTATTTGGCAGTGCCCTTGTGACTGTGTGACCATATGAGTACACACGCCATATAGGCTTTGTCAGCAAAGTGCAGTGCACAGCTCCTGTATGGCCACTGAACTGCAAGGTTTAGCAACAATCCTAACCAATCACAAATGAACCAGCTTAGTAAGGTTTTCAAGGCTATTATAGACACACACATTTAGTGCTTTGGCCTGTATTGTGTCATTATTTAATATATGTGACCAAGCTGTTCTTTTTACCTGGAAAATCTAAAATGATAAACTTAAAAAACATTTATTTAATGAAAAACATTAAAGGATTAAATAAACTTGCATTCAAAACTACTTAGAACACTGTCTAAGGCTGCATTGAAAAGTAACTTTGCGTCTGTTGCCGTGTTATAACAAATAACAAAACTGCTTCAGTGTTTTAAGCCTCTTTCACACAGTAGTTCTGGTAAATTACCATAAATTTACCAAAATGAATTTACTGGTAAATACAAAACTGTGCTGTTCACACATGCAGTGACGTTCCGTCTTTTTACCAGTAAGACATCATTCACACATCAGTTTTAAAATACCGGTAAACTCGGAGAGAAAGCGGAAGTTACCTGTGGCACGCGGCCGGCGAGCTCCGTCTGTGTCGTATTTGTAAACAATGGCGGGTTACGACTTAATATCCATGGTCCGTATTTTGTTGTTTTCACATCTGTGGCAAACGGTCGCGAAGTTGCTTGTGACAAAACAAATTGCGTTAGGCGGCGTCAAACGGAACCTGCGTTTGGACATTAGGCTTCACAGATGGTGTGCTAAGGACGTCGGCAATATGGCGAATAGATGGTTAGCTGTTTTAAACAACTTTGGTGAAGAAATGTGGATGTTAACTTCAGGTGTGCTCGAATTTTAAGCAGCATGTCTGTGGAAACGAATGTAAACAGTGCGGGGGTAAACGCGTCATCTGTATAAAAAACTTTTTGATTGGCCCGAGCTGACAGCGCGGTCAGACGTCGTCCGTTCTAAATGTTTCGTTCACACATAACGCTTACCGGTAAATTACTGGTAATCTTACAACCTGTCTTACTGGTAAATTGGGAGCACTGATTTACCGGAAAGGTTCTGTTCACACATGACATGTTACCTGCAATTTACCAGTAAATTACCAGTAAAGACTGTATGTGTGAAAGGGACTATAGTCTTGCTGCCTCCTCCCCCGTTGTGTGATTGGTTCCCTATTTCAGGGGCAAAAAAGGGCCAGAGTGTCCATGCTAGACTTGCAGTGTGAATAATTTTTGCGCACAAGGCAGCATGGGGAAACCCAGGCTACATCCCCATGTCATCCAAGATGATTATGTCTTTATGCGACATGTAATATAAACAGACAATAACAGTTTGAGATTCAAATATGGCAGCACATGAAATCGTATTGGTTCTCATGTGTCTCATGACTGTGTGTTTCTTCACAGTTCATATGACGACTAGACACACGAGAACAAATGCGATTTCAAGTGCCGCCAAATTGAAATCTTTAGCTGTTATGTAAGGGATGTACTATACATTATGATATGTGTGATAAGGCCATGTATAACACTAAAGGGGCTTATTTTGCGATAACAACCTGCTGCCTATACATTATCTCGCTTATAACATAGCTATTTACCTTATAAGTAAGGTAAGGAACATTAAATATTGATTTGAAATATTTTATTTGCTCATTTTTAATGAATGCAGACCTTATACGAGAAAAACTGGTTTACTTTCGGTTTTGAGTTAAGACAAGAGGTTCATATGTCACAAACACACTATTTGGTTTAATCATTTGTAAATATAATGTCATATGTTTTTAAAACACATATTTATATTTAATTGTTGAGTAAAATTAAACTGTACCCGTCACTGTGATTTGTAGCATCTGGGTTAACATGTTTTATTAATTTTTAAGTGTTTTTTATCTTAGAATAACATACCTTGGAATGTCCCAACTGGCCAATCAGAATCATGCATTTTAGAGTGCCGTGTATAACGTCTGTTTACATTACATATGTGTCGTATCTATCGCTAAAAGCTCAAAATGTTTTCTTTGGGGTGAACTGTTCTTAAACGCAGTACAATCTTATTAATAACACATGACGGCATTCTCATATGACATGTCTTGATGGAAGTGGATTAAATGTGGAATTTCCATGGACCTCGTGGTTTTAAAAAAGCCCCTATCATTAGCGTGATTTGTAACATTTAGACTGGCTAAACTATTGTTTACACATACTGTCATCACCTATTAAACTTACGGACAGTCTTTTTGATTGATGAAGTGAAGCTGAGATGATATTACAAGCTAATGAGTCATTTTTTTCACTTACATTTATTCATAATCCATCAAACAGGCAGTTCACCAACACAATTCTGTATCAAAATAGCATATACTGTACCTAATGAGTTGTTTTTGATCGATGATGAAAATCCAAATAGCCAACAATTTATGCAATCAAAAATCCAACCAATCACTGGCAACAACAACAACTGCACTACTACTCTATTGAACTTTGTTTCACACCTACAGAGGCAGCTTCTGTTCAGGTTTATCTGAGTCCTCAGTGGTTGCGCATAATTCTATAAGACAATATAAGTTCCCGTTCTTGTGGGACTCGGCGGTAAACAACTCGCAGCGACAAAGCCAGGAAATAAAAGCTGTGTTTGTAGGCTAATTAGTAGTTGCCTTGAGCTGGCAGAGCAAATTCATTTCATTGTGTCATTCAAAACAAGCTGTCGGTGCTCATCTAAAGCCCAATGTTTCATAGCCAATTTGCGGTGCACTCACCTCGTTCAACAACTTTGGCCAGTAAATCTTCCCTCATAACTATATTCATTGGCGATGGGAATGAGCAGAGGAACAAGATATAATGAATCCCACGCTTTGCTGTAGTTTAATGCTCCTTAGAGGTGTAAAGCGCACGCAGGCTATACTCCCTTCTAGTAAAGATATGAATTTAAAATGCTGTGCTGTAAATTTTGATATCTTGTTATGAGTCCTTTTCCCCAACTCATTTGAAATTTGTCAGTGTTGGAAGGAAGGTCCCGAAGTTGAACTCTGCCAATTTAGTGACAACGAATGACTAAATTGTTCTATTATTTCTAGTATGCAGGATGTATACTGTGGATGGTACTGTACATTATCTGGATGCATGGAATACCCAAACAACCTACTACATTTGTCAAAATACACAGCACACCAATATATTTTATTTCATGTAATTAGTAACTAGCTAACAATAGCCCTGTACTCACCTATTTATGTTCCTTAACAGTGCACCTTGCTTTTACCCAACACTCCAAGCCAAATAATCCATTTGTAAATGTATTGATGGCTCAATCGAATTGAAAAGTCTTAATGCAAACACCTTAATCAATACAATTGAGGTCATGCATCGGATGCAAATTTCAGTTGCATTGAAAGGGGTGGTGTAGTACGATCTGTGATCCAATCATCAGAAGAAAAGTATGCATGTAAACATGTGAACCACAGTATTTTGTCAGTCGGATGACATGAAAATAGCATTGTTTCCTTAGCTTATATCTGAAAATCCCTTTAAGACCAACTTTCTTCAACTCAACTTTTACTTTGTGCATAGCACGTGAGCTTGAGGAGACACTGTGCGCAGCATTGCCAAGTCCTTTGCTTTTTGACTAAGATCAGATATCCGCATGTTAATTATTTTTCTGCAGGTTAAAGATTAAAGGATTTCCTTCATTATTTATTGGTATTTGGGCTTTGAATAGTCATTGGGATGCTTTTGGGCTGGTTTTGAATGTACATTGTCCTGGTTTTGGCAAATCTGGCAACCCTGGCTGTGTGTTTGTGCAGACGTTTGGTTTTGATTATATAGAATGTACATGTAAATGTCATGGAATGACTTTATGCATGCTGAACAAAAATGGCGGAAATAGTTCCGCCCGGACGGACTTCAATGTAACACCTGGCCGGTTCCGGTCGACTCCGGGCAAAGAAATCGGGAATGATAGGGTTCAGGTGTGCAAAGCAAATGTGGGGATCGGTGATTGGGCTTTAGAGGGAAGAGGAGGCCCATAAATAGGGCGTCAATGAAACCGGAAGCGTGAAGTTTTGTTCCGGCGTGCGCTGGGAGTGAGGCGGAAGCTACTGGTGTGCTATAGAAGACGTTTATGTGAGGATTTACAGGCTGGGCGAAAAAAAAAATTTGGGGCTGAAAACAAAAACGGAGATAAGTGTTATTCCATTCATTCATGCAGTGTTGTTTATGATTCGACTGTGTGTCTTGAAGGAACCTTATATGTTGGAAGGACACAGGAAACGGATCTAAGGGGTGAAATCAGTGACGGAGGAGAGTGGAGGATTCTGTTTGGACAATGCTTCGGATAAATGGGACATCTGTCATGAAAAGTGAGGCATTTATCAGTTAAAGGAACAGTGTGACACGTTTGGAACTCCCCCGTTACTGTATTGCCATCTGCATTGCTGCTAATGCTATCGTCCCAGTTTATTTCTGTCCACCAAATTAAGTGTTTACTGACCACCTAGTTTGTTTTGAGGCCCTGTTGTCTCGTTGAAGCTGGCGGAAGAGAGGAAGGGGGAGCCCTAGGATCGTGGCCGTGACACTGACCTTATCTCACTGTGAGTGTGTGGAGTGCAGTGGGTGATTCCTTTGAAGTGTGTCCACCTGGACAATTGTAGTGCTGTGCTGTTGTCAGTGTCTGTCATTGATCACATTCTAGGTCGAGGAAAGAGCCCTGTCCGAGAAGAGCCGAGTGGTGGCATTGGGCGGCCGTTTCTTATACGTACATGACTGGGGACCCGTTCAACCTTCTTCACCATCTGGTGGTGGCGCTGCGGCTGTGTAAAGTAAGGGTCGACTTTGATTACTGTGCCTGGTGTCAAAAGAGGGAGAGCTTGTGATTACCTGCTGTGTGGGAAAAAGTGTCCACTGGCTGTTGTTGTGCATAACTATTCGCCTGTTGAGTGCTTTCAGATACCAGCCTATGTTCAAACGCCCCGCTCTGCTGTTTGAAGGGAAGAAGATTTGAAGCGGTTGGCCTCTCTCCAGCAGTACGCTGCACGGTAAGAACTTCCACCTTGACATACACACCACTGTGTCTCTTTCCAGTGCTACTGGCTTTGTATGTGTGCTTGGTTGAAAGCCGAAGCAGCATCGCCCTGTGTTTCCATCTGCCCTTTCTGCCAGTGTAAAAAGGTGACATACCTCTCATTGTATGTCTATTGAAGTAATAATAATAGTGAAGGAAATTGTGTGTTCTCTGCTACCAGCCTGCAGGTTCGAGCTAAGGGCTCCGTATCGTCGTTGGACTCTTCTACTGTATGTTGGGAAGTCAACGCTCAGGCGTTCACTGTAAGTCTACCTGTGAATGGAAAAACAAGAAGTTTGTTGTGTGCCCACACGTCTCCTCCAACCGCCTGAACCTCGAAGGGCTAAAGCCCGGTGTATTCGCCCACCCGCTTGCCTGTAAGTCGAACTCAACTGAACACTCACCTGTACCCTCCCTGTAAGCCCAAGAGCTAAAAGCCCAGTGTACTCACCTGTATACCTTCTGTACGCCCAAAGCTACAAGCCCAGTGTACTTACCTGTCTACCTCCTGTACGCCCAAAGCTACAAGCCCAGTGTTCTCACCTGTATACCTTCTGTACGCCCGAAGCTAAGAGTCCAGTGTGCATTCCTCTTTACCTACCTGTATACCTACCTGTACATCCTCTTGTGAGTCCAGGAAAAGAGTCTGGAATACTTACCTGCAGTTCACGTGTGAGTTGAGGAGAGAGAGAGAGAGAGCCTGGAATACCTACCTACGTGTGAGTCAGAGGAGACTCGGAGCGTCCATTCAGCTTCCCAAATTCCAGAATCCGCCCTTTTAGAATTTCCTCCTTCCCCTTGCCCTCTTTTTAATTAATAAACCTTGTAAAATTTTATACCTGTTGTCTGTCTGGTCATTGGGGTGTTTTGGGACCTCCCCAGGGTGGAAACAGAGGGAGGAGCGCGACTCACGATAGTGGTGGTCTGCTCCGACCTGTGACATAAACGAACATTTTAATCTGAGTGCAGTCTTTAGGGTACATGTAAACTGTATTTTCGTTACCTGCAATTTAGTTAAATTCAGTCGGATTGAGAAAAGTTTGTGCACGTAAACATAGCCAATGATCAGTTACTCATCACCATAACATCCCAGATGTATACAGTAATGCTGCGTTTAGAGGCGGCAAGCACTGTTGTTTTACATGTTCATTCAATGCAAAGACACAATTAGCATCCTGCGGCGCAGTAGGCGCAGCGCGAATTGAGTGTTGCCGCGGGAAACACGCGAGTTGAAAAATCTGAACTTTGGTGGATGTCCGCACTGCGTTAACCAATCAGGACCTTGCTGTAGTAGTGACGTGATTACAGGAATCGAGCGTAGTCTTAGCAGATTTGCAGAAGCCCCTCCCATGACGCAAATTTCCGCTTGAATGACTAGAATTTCACGCGCCAATGAAGCGAGTAAACTCAAATGTTCAAGTGTCCAACTACACGCAAATAGCAAATTTTTGCTGCCTCTGCCTGTGTTTGAGGTGTCAAAATCGCGTCTACCCTGCCTAGTTTGCTGCTTGAACAGTTTGAATGCATTTGCGTGTCTAGAGCGAAGTAGACGCGTGGAAAAAGCATAATTTGACGCGCGTCAGAGGCAAAATTCGCCTCTTGTGGGAGGGGCAAGTTCTATGCGATTGTCTGTTTGTAAGATGGCTGATGTTGATTGTGCATTTATCAAGAGAGTTATCGGTTTGTATTTGGTCACCTTACTATAGGGGGAAAATAAACGGCGTGGGTCGATAAACGTCACGTGACTCGTGAAAAGTGAAATGTGTATTTACAACTTACCAGGTTGCCCAATGTCCTCACTGACACTCTTCCAAGCGAGGTCCTTTTTATTCCTCTTTCTATAGAAATAAGAACTTGTTGCCGCCACAGTAGCAAGCAGGCTCCTCATTGGTTAATGCGGCGTGAAATTCCGCCGAAGTTCAAATTTTTCAACTCAGCCGTCAGCCACAAACGCAAAATGCATAAAAAGCACCATTCGCGTGAACGAGGCGGATTCGCACCAAATGCCTCATTCGCACTGCGAGACCTCCAGACGCATGTCAACAAGTATTCACATTGACTTAACACTGAAATCACTCGCGCTTAATGCCTCTACCTCATATATATATATATATATATACAAATTAAAACCTGCTCATCTTTGTTAAGTAGATTTGTGCTGTTTTGTATTTATTTTTTGGTCAGATGCATGCATGAGTAACTAACACTGTTCTTGCGGTTTACATTTATTTCAACACAGCCGACTAAAACATACAAATTTATTTTGATCATTAATTACTGTCTCGTATTAGTAAGATGCAATGAGTGCAAGTAATACAATATGTTGTAACTATTAATATTGTTGAATTTGACATCAAAACCCATAATGCAGTTTGGCCAGTTTCAGTATTCAACATTAAAGGGGCACCATGGAAATCCCTGTGTCTCAATCAACTCCCTAGTTCCCTAGGTCATCAATCAGTATATTGTCTACATAGGTTCGGGCACTAGTAAAGACACTGGCTCACTACACATTGGGATAATGAGGATTTATTTTTCTGTGACATGACTACAGTATGTGAAATGTCACCACTGGTATTTATCAAGAACAGGCTGAACTGATAATGTAATCTTCTTGACATTATTTTAATAACTGTTAAATAACATTACGAAAAACGCTTAGATTATTTAGTGTTATTTAATACCTAATCAATATTTAGTTGATGGTTTTTTGTATATTGGGTTTGACTGCAGCTTTGAGTCCAAGACAAACTTCCTGGTTCACATTTTTGTCTTTTGTGCACGCAAATACATTATTTTGAATGTAGAAACGTGGCAAGTGCACTCAAATAGAGAGCAACACAGTCGTGAAGCGCATGCGATGTGACGCTCTCTTTTCCCAGGAGTGTCGGCATAGCAATTACTTGAAAATGCTTCAACTTTTCAAAATGCTGAGTTGGGAAGCGTGTTGAAAAGGAGAAGGAAGCAGCACGGTCGCATTTTCTGCATGGTTTTAGACGCGAAATGTGAACCGCCCCTAACTCTCTCAAACTTGGCAGGGGCGTTTTGCTTACAGTATATCACATGCAATCTCTCAGAAGAGGTTAGCCAATCATAAAATATATCATTTACATATTGAAGTCTTAAAAGTGCAGTACCAACCATATCCAATAACCTTGACTAATATTACAAGACATCAAGATTAAGTGCTACAGTGTATAATATGGTCACTCTAGGATTTTATATATGTTGTACATAACATAACACTATTCAGATCTCCTTAACTGCAGTGCTCCCACAATATTCTTGGTCCTTCTGCATAACGAAGCATTAAAAGGCATGTCCTTCCATAAGCTGACACATTTAAAACAACCATTAATCTTTCTTCTTGTCCTCTGCCCTTGAGAATAATTTCATCACATAGGGGAAGGACTTGAAAACCACACACACACACACAGGTCAACATGTATTATGCGTATAGTAAAAAGTTTATATGCTTTGGCCTGCTGTATGTAATTAATAAATAATTTGTTTTTATGCACACTTGGAGTGTGTAAAGATGGGCATATGTAGAGGACATTTGGGGCTTAGCCCAAATGCACAACCAAAAACAAAAGGATCTTCAAGGAATAGTGCGAATACTAAAAAAATACAATCAAACAGGATTTCAATCACAGTTAACCCACAGTACCACATCACCAACCCATCACTCTCCTTTTCAGCATGATTCTCTAGTGTGTGTGGGGTTTAGTAAAAAAGATGCGGGTTACCCATAATGCCTTTCACTGAATAACTCTGCTATGGTCTGCTGCCATTAAAATAACTGCATCGACAGCTTTGCTCAAAGTAATAAGGTGACTCACCAACAATGTGCGGGAATCAGGACTAAAAAAAGCCCAAAGGCCCAGAGCTATCTACGCTCCTGATGTTAAGAAGAGAGGATACATAGTGTGCATGTATGATGAGACACACATCCATTAGGATTTTCCACCTATTTGACAGCTGAACATTTGTCTCTGCACGCTCAGTAGAGACCTCTTACAGCATTCAATTACCATATCATCAGTCAAAATCACAGTAAAACTAGAATAACATCCAAGGATTAATGTATGTTTCCATGAAAAATCACAAAAGCAACACTTTCTCAAGCAGAGACATGAATCTTGCTTCGTCTGGTGATGTTAAAGGTTGTCATTCATGTCTGTTGAGTTTCAGTTGTGTGTAACATTGTGATTAATTCTGACCTCGCCAAATAGAGCTGAAACGTATTTCACAATGATTGAAATATTTAGTCCAAAATGCTCTGGCATGCACATAGAAATACTAGAATTGCACTTGTTTACAGGCTTGTCAGGTGGAATTAAAGCAAATGTGAATTGTAGCCAGAGGCACAAGCAAAAATCAAGCATTTTATCGAAACTTTTCTTTTGTAGACAGAAGGGAGGATACAAAGCTGTAAACCCAAAAACCACCATTCATCCAGACCGTCCCTCTTGACGTTCACAGTTGAGGTAATAAGACTTGACTGTGTTCGACTGTAAATAAATTACAGCTTATGAAGGAGGTTTTGCAAGAGCCTCCATCTTTCTTGCGGAGATGCTGGAGTCCTTTGGGTTTTAGAAAATTTTCTAAGCATTATTGATCTAGACGTGCTGGGTCTTTGGTTGAGACAAACAGTGGGTATCCCACTTTTGAAGTTTGGTCTTGCTCCCATCTGGGAGAAATGTTGTTATGTGAAGAAGAATGAGTAAGCCAACCCTCTGTGTTTTAAATTGGAATGTAATGTTGTTGGATCAGTCTTCAAAATAAAATAACATCCAAAAATAAAATATCTTGATATAACACACCAACAGAAAGCAGTGTTACAGTTTGATGGAACTCGGGAGATGGCTAATATTTGTGTCAGCCTGAATATGTCTCTGAACATCTGATGGACAGATGGATAGAAAACTGCCTGCCACATGGGATGTTTCATTTTGAGGGCGGTTTCATCCTGGGAAATAGCTTTTTGCTTACTCAGTCTCTTCAAAATCATCCTAGGGTGTAATAACAAGAATATTGATGGATTGCTGCATTGAAGGAGCTGTATCATGGAAAATACTATGTCTTTTTGAAATAGAAATTGTACATCTATTTCAGATAGACATATCATCATTTTCAGAATACAAAGCTTCCTTCCCAGTCAACAGTATGCTGTGTGCAAAAACAAGAAGTCATTTAAATCTCTTCATTCAAATGTAGTCTATTGGTACTTATGTCACCACCATAAGTAAGAGTATCTGGGCTGACTCAGACTGCCTTATCCCATTTACATTAGGTCATTTGTTATTGTATGCCATACACATTCTGCTTAATGATAGATCAGATTTTTTGGACATTTTTGAAAACATATATAAAAATACATAAATACATGAATGTGAAGCTGCCTGTGAAAACTCAGCTAAATCTTTTTTTGTGATTTCATGTTTTCTACCTTAAATCATCCTACATAATTTAAAGAACATTTTATGAAAATATAACCTTCATGTATTTAAAACCATGTCCAAAATGTATATTAAAGTAAAAATCAGTGAGTGAAATAAAATTTGCTCCTAATTTTATAATTAAAATATGAGACAAAGAATATGAGATGAAGAAGTAAACGAAGGCTTAGTTGAGTTTCAAAATATGAGATAAAGAACTAAATAAATGTGGAGTTGACTTTCATTTGGTAATATAGCAATTTTACAAAAAGTTCAAGAAGGTACGAAAGTTTTCAAAAAGTAAAATTTTGTGGCTAAAAGGTGCAGATTGTTGTTACCTTAAAGGTGCATACTGGTAAGTACAGTAAGTAGAGTTTTAAGTATTTTATTAATCAAAATCAATGTCTTTATTCATAAATATGTCCCAGTTGGTGTCAAAAGACCTCTGCCAGTGATTTGACTTTTCTTTGTAAGCTTAGAATTTCTTCTTTTTACTTACATTGGACGGGTAAGTCCAAGGAGGCTTCCATGTCGTTCCGCCGTATTGATAAACTATAATAGCAGAGAGGGACAAAAAGCACTAGCCTACCAACGTGTTTCGACAGCGCATTTTCATTCAGAACACGTCAACCAGCTGAAATGGACAAGGAGATCAGTGAGTACATAACGGTTACGTAGTTGCAACACGCATTTGGAAAGGCGAGGCGCTAGAGAGCACTATTCGTTTGAATGCAAAATACAATTTTACCAACAGATTGGGGTAAATCCTACTTATTGTCCCTTTAAAGGTATATATGAAGAGTTTGGTTCCAAAATGTGATAAACAGCATTTTAAAAAAATGGTTACAGCCAAAATCAGTATTGTATCTGGTCAGTATTAAAAAGTAAATTCGTAATTTTACGCAAAATCCAATATCCCCTGTGTTATTCTGCCATCTTTTCTCCCTTTTTTCCAAAATGTCATAAACGCCAGTCCTCCTTCTCTGCAGAATGCAATAAATCCGCTTAACAAATCACACCACACATTGTAAATAACAATGGCGGAACGGAATACACACAGAATCCTAGTTTTCCTCATCTACTTTGTGCTCAACAAACAAACAAAAACAAAATAATACTTTTGATGGCATTGATAAACCTGTGGTGGATTTCTGTGACGGGGAAAAAACGTAAGCCATCAAAATCTAATATTTACAAAGTTTTTTTTCAAATGAAATAAGGTTAGTACTGTATACTGTAAAACCTAAAAGTTAACTCAACTCAAACCATTTAAGTAAACCCGTTGCATTAGTTTTAAAACATATACATTTGAGTACTGTGAACTTAAACAAATTGAGTCATATGCAGTTATGCACTTATATTTAAATTCCCACTACTTAAATAAAAGTGCATAATTGCACATGACTCAAGTTCACAGTACTTCATTTTTTGTGTTTTAAAACTTAAATGGTCTAATGCAACCTGTTTACTTAAATGGTTTGAGATAAGTTAACTGTTAGGTTTTACAGTGATACTGTATATGGTAACCATCTAAATGGTACTGTACCATTGAAATCTCATGATATCATAAGGAGAGTTCTTATTAGGTCTGTTTTGATCTAAGAAACGTTGTATTACATTATAGTCATGTATAATCTTTGAACAATGATATATTTAAATAAATAAGATGAACAAATAGTAAATAGTAAAAAGATATGAACCATTTAAGGTAGCTTATACTGTAGGTAGTCCAGACCAGTCCATAAAGCAGACCACAGGCCTTGCATGTCAATGAAGCCCATTTCCATTTCCTTTCACTTAAGTGTATGTCTGACTTTCTTGTAATGTCTTCAACTAAGAACACAATGAATTGAGTTTGAGCTTTTTATGGAGGCAAAGAACATTCCATATTGCATGAATGTGTCTTCCTGTTGAATTGTAGGGGTAATAACTTAAAAGTAATATAAAGCTTATGTCTCCTTCTGACAGGAAAACCTGCTCCTCTGCTGCTCTCCCAGCTGTATGCGGCATTAAAGGTAAAATACGGATCCCTGGAAAGCCATTTGGCATCTAATTGAGCATTCCTATTACTTTAAACTCCCAACAGACAGGGATGTTCACCAGTGGGGGTGTGTGTGCTAGAGTGTGAATGGAAGACGTAGAGAGAGATACTCCTACAGTTAATGGGCCTATGTTCAGATTTCATTGTAATATCACACAATGAAAGAGTGTTTCAATCCATTGCTACACAGAATAAAAAATTGCAGCTAATAATTATCCCTGGTCATCATTCATTAAGTAAAGCCAAGGTGCCAGACAAACCCATACCGCCATTTTCCTTATTGATAAAGGGCCTTATGTAAATATGATATAAGCATAAAAAACTGTGATGCTTAGTTCTTAATAGATTTCCATGTCATGATCTATTGTATATGTTTCACACACAAACATTTCCTTCTCTCTAATGTATGGGCTGCCACATCATGAGCTTTTGATAAAATGATATAATACAAAGATCATAGTGTTAAAAACTATATACATTCACTTCTCGGGTGATGAATTGCACGTGTAGTTCAGGTCAAAGGATGATGTGTGTTTATTTAGCTCAGCTCTGCAGATCTTTGCGTGATGAGATATTAGTATGCGCTGTGGTGACTGTGGTTCATGAGACGCATCTGCAGCCATTTGCAGGCCTTGTTTCAGATTAAGTGAAGCTGAAAATACCAATTTACCATTAGATTGTTTTGCAGTGAATTCAGAAAACACCTGAAAAAGGGACCGTCACACTACTGGACATCTCCCAGACTTACTGCAAAACAAAACTTGATTTACAAAGTAAGCAATATAAGACCAAGTTATGAGAAACAGAAGTCAGTTTTATAAGCTTGTATGGATTCTCTAAAACTATATTTAAAGTTTTACAGAATATAAAATTTAGGAGGATCTATTGACAGAAATAAAATATAATATACATAACTATTTTCAGTGGTGTGTAAAGACCTTATATAATAAATATATGTTTTTATTACCTTAGAATGAGCCTTTTTTATCTTTACATACACCACAGGACTCTGTACAGAGAAGTCAGCGTCATATTTCTACAGTAGCCCAAAACTGCCATTTTGTTACTATGTTGTCTCAGACGATGACTGTTTGTCCTGTGGTGGCTACGGTAGCTTTACTATGCATTTGGAAAATGAGGGGTGACCTCTGGACTGAGCCAATGGTTGCAATTCACAGTCTCACAGCTAGATGCTGCTAAAACTCCCTGATTATACCTTTAAAAAGTGCCATGCTTTTGTTTTTATTTGCTTTTTGGTGTTTTCTTTGTTTCTATTGGAACAATGGACAATTGTGAAAAGCGCTATATAAATAAAATTTTATTGGATAACATTTTTCGGAGGATCTTTTGAAAGAAATGCAGTATAATATTTATAACTATTTTATCAGTGGTGTATAAAGACTCTACACAATCATGACCATCCATTCAGGCTATAACAGTATTTGAAAATTGAGAGAGATGGCAGCTTTTCCGCAAGTGGGCGTGGTTTTAGCGCTGACAGCGGACACGCCCCCACCGCTTGAGAGGAGAGAATCCTGCCTATTTTTCCAAGATTTTTATGATTTATATTATAATTATTATTAATAACTTCAAGTTCTCAGTGACAAATTGAGAACACATTTAATATCTGTCTTTACACAGAGTTGAAATAACATTATAAAATGTAATATTTAAAATGTTTATTAAAAAAATAGTTCCAACCTGTTCTTTTGTGAAAACCATTTTACGAGATGGCATTTTGAATTAATCTGGGCCCGGTTCCCCGATAACGTTCACTCTTAGCGTGCTAAGAAGACTCAAAAAGATATATCTTACCAAAGTTGTTGATGTTCCTAAGTGTGTTCCCCGAAGTGTCTCTTAGGAAGCTTCTTAACACGCTGCCTCTAAGAACGACGTACAATGGCGCTGTCCCAAGTGAAGGTGCTGAATTATTTGCGATCGATCACTCAGGGATCGATTTTCCACTTCACGCGAAGGTGCATTACAACGTTAAGAAAGACTACACGTTATATACAAATGGAACATTACTCAAATTATTCCAGTCACATTTATTTTAACATAGTTTAAGTTATCCGTAAAATATAGACTATTAATTAAATTATCAAATTGTTAGTAATACGGGTAGACGAACCGGTTATCCCTCGCTATTTATTCACACTTCTTTTCCCGTTGTGCCACTTGTGCCGTTTCTTGACATGGGTTTTGACTTTAAAAAATATGTAATACACTTTTATACAAATGTTAAGGTACTTAACAATCAGAATTGATTGGCAAGCAGCTGCTGTATTTCTGTTTAATGCGGTATTGCTTACCATTAATGTTTTCAATAAAAAGCAACCTAGTTAGATAGAGAATATGGTCTGAGAAGATCTAGCAGCTCCATAATGAGTTGTCTTGGAAGGCGATTTTTTTATTTAGCCATGTCAGGCAAAATGTCAAAAGGTTTAAGGGTTGACGAATAACAAAATTGGCATGGACTAAACAGTTACGCGGCTGGTGTTGTGTGGAAGTCTGTTACCCCTATGTTTCCCTTTAGTGTAGTGTTTTTATAGCATTTTTATCACATTATACGTTTATTCTTTATATACATTGAAAGTTTTAATGGCTACTTAGATGCATATGTGTGCATTTATGTAATGTATCTTGACTGTTCTTGATTCTAAGTCAATAATTTTTACAGTATATATTATATGTATAATATATATTTATTATGTATGGAAACATAACAGTTTTAAAACAAACAGTAGAGAAAAAAAATGAAAAAGCAGGCTATATGTTAAAAGACTTTTTAGTATAACCAATTGAAATCTTTAATCTTTCTAAATAAATTATAAATTTAACGTGATGAAAACGCTATAAACAGACTTCAATGAGGAACAAACACCGGCGCCGTCTTTGATTCATTAGTTCTGATACCAAATAAAGTCAACTGCATAAATAGTCCTGTATCAATTGCAAACATATTTTATTATAAGTCTTAAAAATGTCCATAACATAAAATCATTGTCAGCATACCATAGTTTGACTTGAACTGCGCTGCGCTGTTCCCTTTCAATACGGTTCACTTCGCATTGCGTCAGTTTGCTGACGCTATGGGGGGAAACTCCTGTTTACTCCGTGATTGAAGCCTATTGGTTAACGTCTGTAGAAAATACAGACCAATGACGTTTGAGCCCGCGCGGGGGCGTGGCACACGTCCCTATATAAGCCGGTGAAATACGTCAAGAGCTCATTACTTTTCTCCTTCAGCGCGAACCTTCTCGCTGCTCCGAAGAAGAAGCCCTTACTCGCCGTCGATCCAAGCACTGCAGCGGACTACAACACACCAGCGTGTTCCCCTGCCGCTTTCCGGTGAGCCTACAAGAGTATCTAAAAGAGCAGAAGCGCGTTGAGATAATGTCGCTTCGGCATTGCGGCTCCTGCCGAGCCCCTTTGCCCGTGGAGGATTTCCACAAAGAGTGCGTCATCTGTCTGGGTCCTGCCCACGCCGAGGCCGTACTCACTGAGGCGGGCTGCGCCCACTGCGAGCTCCTTCCTATCGCGGTGCTGCGCTCCCGCCTCGAGATCTTTAAACGGAAGGCTTCCCGTGCTCTCCCGCCTAAACAGCAGCGGAGCCGTGAAGCTGGAAGACACCCTGAGACCGAGTCCACGCCGGCTCATCCCCCGCGTGCTCTGTCTCCCCGCCGTCATCCTGTCACCTTCGCCCGTGAGGACTTACGCCCCCTGCCGAGTGCTAGCGGCATGGTTTCCTTTGGGTCCGGTGACAACTTGGAGATGATGTCATCCTCTGAGGAGTTGGAGGATTGGGCGGCTTCGGATGATGACGCCCACGCAGCCGCCGCCGATGAACCTACCGAGTCGCGTCCTCACGACTCTGAGCTCATCCGCATCTTGACGCAAGCTACGGCGGAGCTCAATATCAAGTGGTCGCCGCCGTCAGAGCCTCAACTCAGCCGGTTGGACGAGTGGTTTCTGCAGCCCGGGCGCCGTCAATCATCCCGCCAACGGCAGGCGCCGTTTTTCCCGGAGGTTCACCAGGAGCTCACCAAATCCTGGCGTGCTCCCCACTCCACCCGAGCTCAGAGCGCCGTCTCCCACGTCCTCTCCGTAGTGGACGGCGCCGACGAACACGGCTACTCTAAGATGCCGCCGCTCGAGGAAACTGTCGCCGCCCATCTCTGCCCGTCTTCAGCCGGCGGATGGAGGGCTAAGTTGAACCATCCGTCGAAGCCCTGTCGCCTTACATCGACCCTGGCGTCGAAATCCTACGCCGCCGACGGACACGCTGCATCCGCTCTCCATACGATGGCGGTACTGCAGGTATACCAGGCAAAACTCCTCCGCGACATGGACGAGTCAGGTCCGGACCCGTCGACCTTTCAAAACCTGCGCAGCGCGACTGATCTGGCCCTTCGCGCCACTAAAGTCGCCACTCAGGCTGTAGGAAGAGCCATGGCCAGCCTGGTTGTTCTGGAGAGACATCTGTGGCTGAACTTGACGGAAATCAAGGACACGGACCGGGTTGCCCTTCTTGACTCGCCCGTGTCACCGTCGGGGCTCTTCGGCTCCGCTGTGGAGGGGTTCACCCAGCGCTTCACTGAGGCACAGAAATCGTCGCAGGCTATGCGGCATTTTCTACCGAAACGATCTGCCTCAGCGTCTGAGACCGGCCGCCCAAAACCGCCGCCAACTCAACGCCCTAAGCCAGCACCAGCTCAGCCCCAGCCGAGAGCTGAACCGGAGGTCAAGCGCCAGCGTCCTGCACGACCGGCTGGCCCGCCTCGACGCCGCGGTCCCCGTCCTAGGATTACGCTGGACCCGACGCCGGCACCGCCTCCCTGAAGAGAGTCTGAGGAGGAAAAGAGGCTCTGGTCCCGCTTCGGCCGGCCCGCCCTCGAAAGTTCTGCGTGTTTCAGTCCCCTCGGGCGCTGGACACACCCTCGCTGTAACAGCGAAACACAAATTTTTACCTTTTCACAAAAAGAGCAAATTTCCTCCTCTGTACACACAAACACACACACACGGCTTAACGTCCATAAGCATATCGACGCTCGCCGTCAAATTTCACGTTTGGCAATCCACCCCCGGTATGCCGGGCTGGATTCTAAACGTAATCCAACACGGTTATTCACTTCAATTCGCACGGAGACCACCCCGGTTTCGCGGCGTTCTCTACACCACTGTCCCAGACGATCGTATACAGATCCTCAGGGAAGAGGTGCGTTCTTTATTACTAAAAGACGCGATAGAGACGGTCCCGGCGGATCAAAGCGAATCAGGCTTTTACAGTCGTTATTTTCTCGTTCCAAAGAAAGACGGCTGCCTCAGACCGATATTGGATCTACGCGTTTTGAATCGCGCCCTTGCCAAACGGCCGTTCAAAATGCTCACAGCCAGACGAATCATGGCGTTAATTCGACCGGGCGATTGGTTCATATCAGTGGATCTGAAAGACGCTTACTTTCACATTCCGATAGCGCCACGTCACAGGCCGTTCCTAAGATTCGCGTTCGACGGGACAGCATACCAGTACAAAGTTCTGCCCTTCGGATTATCTCTGGCACCACGCACATTTACCAAATGTGCGGATGCGGCTCTCGCCCCTCTCAGACAGAGCGGCATCCGCATATTGAATTACCTCGACGATTGGCTTATTCTGGCACAGTCAGAGAGGGAAATTACTGCGCACAAGACCGTTGTACTCCAGCATTTGGAGAATTTGGGGTTCAAAATCAACCTCCAGAAGAGTTTGCTCACCCCCACGCAGCGAATCACGTTCTTAGGCACGACGCTCGACTCATTAAAGATGCGGGCATGGCTTACACAGGAACGCGCGCTCACGGTCAGACGCGAGGCGGCATCGTTCAAAGCGGGTTCACATCTCCCTCTCAAACGATTCCAGAAAATGCTGGGTCTGATGGCAGCAGCATCCCCACTAATACCGTTGGGAATGCTGTTCATGAGGCCGCTCCAGTTTTGGTTGAAAGCGAAAGTTCCGCCCCGTGCTTGGTTGTCGGGCCGCTTATTAATCAAAATCACGTACAGCTGCGTGAAAGCGCTTTCGATATGGACATCCCCTCACCTTTTCCTCTCGGGCACGGAGCTCGGCTCCGTGAGCAGGAGGAAAGTGGTGACTACGGATGCGTCTGCGACGGGTTGGGGCGCTCACTGCGACGGCGAGCTCGCCTTCGGTGCGTGGAACAACCAGTTGTCTCAGCTACATATCAACCACCTCGAGATGTGGGCGGTTATCTTAGCGCTACGACACTTTCGACCGAAACTCCAACATCAACACGTTCTAGTGCGGTCGGACAGTATGACGGTGGTTTCGTTCATAAACCACCAAGGAGGGCTGAGATCTCGCTCCCTATCCAGGCTGGCGAAACGGCTTTTATTATGGGCTCACGCGAACGTACGTTCGTTAAAAGCGACTCACGTACCGGGTGTAGCCAATACGGGTGCAGACATTCTCTCGCGCAACGGTCCGCCGCCGGGAGAATGGAGACTGCATCCTCAGACGGTCGAGAGAATATGGACCGTCTTCGGCCGGGCGGAGATCGATCTGTTTGCATCAGACGAGAACGCGCATTGCCCGATCTTCTTCTCGAGACATCACGATGCCCTGTCGCAAGCATGGCCGGCGTGTCTTCTGTATGCTTTTCCTCCGGTGGCCCTGTTACCACAGGTCCTTCAGAGGATAAGAGAGACGAAATGCGCGATAATTCTGGTCGCTCCGTTTTGGCACAATCAACCGTGGCTCCCCGACCTATGGCAGCTGAAAACATCAGCACCATGGCCAGTACCGCTGAGGAAAGACCTCCTATCTCAGGCGAGAGGGACGATATGGCATCCACAGCCGGAGCTATGGAATCTACACGTTTGGTCTCTGAACGGCAACCTTCACGCCTTTCAGGACGAGTGTTAAATACTCTAACTGAAGCTAGGGCCCCATCTACCAGGCGCCTTTACGCTCAAAAGTGGTCTATTTTTTCTGATTGGTGCACGACGAAAGACTTAAACCCAAACACCTGTGAAGTGGAGCATATTCTCTCCTTTCTGCAGGAAATGCTGGACAGCGGTCGCGCGCCCTCGACGCTTAAAGTGTATGTGGCGGCGATAACGGCGAATCACGCCCTTATCGCCGGTCGCACCGTGGGAAAACATGATCTAATCATTAAATTCCTCAGAGGCGCTCGCAGACTACACCCACCGCGACCTAACACGGTCCCGTCTTGGGATCTGTCCACGGTCCTGAAAGCGCTGCGCGGTCCCCCTTTCGAGCCCCTCGAGCAGGCTGACCTGCGCGCTCTCTCGTTTAAAACCGCTCTCCTCCTGGCGTTGGCATCGGTTAAACGAGTGGGCGATTTACACGCGTTTTCAATTGACCCGTCGTGTCTGGAATTCGGTCCTAACGATAGCAAAGTGATCCTTAGACCGAGAGCGGGATACATTCCTAAAGTTCTGACCACGCCATTTAGAGTTCAGGTGGTTTCACTTCTCGCCCTTCCAACGGCGGACGGCGAACAAACCCCGAACACGCTCTGCCCCGTCAGAGCGTTAAGAATATACACGGACCGTTCTGCCTCATACCGCAAGTCAGATCAGCTGTTCGTAAGCTTCGCACAACATTCCTTAGGTATGCCGCTCACTAAACAGAGGCTATCTAAATGGATCGTCGAAGCCATTGCTTTGGCTTACGCCTCCCTGAATGAACATTGTCCAGTTGGTTTAAAAGCTCACTCCACGAGGGGTATGGCTTCATCTTGGGCTTGGTCTACGGGGATTTCTATCGTTGACATTTGTAACGCGGCCGGCTGGTCCTCGCCGTCTACGTTTGTCAGATTTTATAGCCTGGATGTCCCTGCCTTACAAGCACAGGTCTTATCGGCTTAATGATTCACGCGATTGCGTTTCTGTATGCCTTCACGGTGCGTTGCTAGCTCACCGTCATGGCTACCTATTAATAAATCATGCACAGCTCGCGGCGCGCTCAGGGAACCCGCCGTCTCGTGCTCTATTGTATATGCATCATGGTGCGTTTAGAAACTTCACTGTATGCGTATTACTGTCTCATATATGGTGCTTACACTTGCGCTCGCTAGAGCTATGTATATACTGGGTTAGGGCCACATGCAGTGTCTCTCCGGTAAGGGCACCTCAGTCCGTTGTGTATGCACGGCGGGATGGGATTACGTTCCCCCATAGCGTCAGCAAACTGACGCAATGCGAAGTGAACCGTATTGAAAGGGAACGCTTAGGTTACTCACGTAACCCCGGTTCCCTGAAATAACGGGAACGAAGCATTGCGTCGCTGGCCGTGCTACAAACGTCTACGCAGCGAGTGTTATTCGGCTGCGCGCTTCAGTCGAATAATAATGAGCTCTTGACGTATTTCACCGGCTTATATAGGGACGTGTGCCACGCCCCCGCGCGGGCTCAAACGTCATTGGTCTGTATTTTCTACAGACGTTAACCAATAGGCTTCAATCACGGAGTAAACAGGAGTTTCCCCCCATAGCGTCAGCAAACTGACGCAATGCTTCGTTCCCGTTATTTCAGGGAACCGGGGTTACGTGAGTAACCTAAGCGATTTCTAAAGACTGCGGCGATAGCGTTAGGCGCTCAAACAACGCTAAGAGAGAGCTTACAAATGGTCCAGACCAACCTTACGAAAGTGTGACTTACAGAAGATATACTTAGCGTACGAACGTTTTGGGAATCGTGCCATAGAGTTAAGAGAGAGGTTAAGGAATAGCTTAAGAACTACTTAGCGATAAGAACGTTTTGGGGAACCGGGCCCTGAACAATGTTAATCACACAAACCTAAAAAAAAAAATTAGAAAAAAAGCAAGAATAAATACCCCTAAACCCACGTATAAATGTAATGTCACTTAAGTTAAAGCATATACAAAAACTTACAAATGAGATTTACAAATTCATACAAATTAGCAATGTTGTTAAACAACTACAAATTACATGATATTGTGTTAGTAGTTTATAGTTTTAGAAAAGTAATTTAACCTTCTGTATTTCTCTTCTGTATTATCATGAGACACAGGTTTTGAATCAAGAATAGTGGAAAATCTTGAATTCTGACTTCTGTCATAATGAAACAGCATTGAGTGAAACAAGATATTTAACAAGTTTAAATGAAGAACTTACGTTTAACAATTGGAAAATGCTTGGACTGTAAACATCTGTGTTACATTGCTTATACTTCACATATAAGACCTTTCTGAATGCCCTGATCAAGACTTGAGTCTTTCCTTAGCTATTGGACAGCCTTGATTCACTTTGCTTGAAAATCTAAAGAAATTGTCTGTAAAAGCTTGGTTGAGGAAAGAGTGCTAGGCTCTATTAAAAGTGTATTATTTTGTGTATGTCTCTGTAGCATTAAAGGTGCAGTGTGTAGATTTTAGCGGCATCTAGTTATTAGGATGCAAGTTGCACCACTCCCTTTCGAAGCACATAGAGAAGCTACAGTACTGTCACAGGACAAACATGTCATCATTTGAGATAGTGAAGTAGTGACAAACGTGCTCTGTAGAGCACTTTGTCCGTTTAGGGCTACTGTAGAAACATGCCGCAAAATGGCAGTTTCCATGTAAGGGGACCCACGATGTATGTAGATAAAAACGGCTTATTCAATGGTAATAAAAACAATGCAGTTCATTTTGTAAGGTCTTTATATACCACTAAACCATAGTTATCTATTATATTGCATTGCTGTCAAAAGATCCTTTCAAAATTTACACACTGCACCTTAAAAACATAAATCCTTTGTGACCTTTTACATTTTCATTGTATCTACAGCCTATGCACTGGCCCCTTGCACGATTTTGGGCTGAGCAATGAACCATCCAAAAATGACTTAACATCGTATTTTCTGCTGACAACTAACAGGGTTCAGCATTGCCATTAAAACACGTCTGTGTAGGACAATCTTAAATTTCTCTCTGATCCACTTGCCCACGTTGCATTGTGTATCTGCATCACTTAGGCCATTTGCTCGCTGGACACAACTGTGCCAGGACAAGATGCGATGTTTATTCATGCAGTCATGCGCCCTTGGCCTTTCACCTGTGTGTATCTGTTGAATATGAAAATGTGCTCACTCTCTGAGCACCCCTGCTGGCTCACATGCATACAAGGACAGCAAAATCTGACCACACACAAACACACACTGTCTATTTTATCATTTCTGTGCGTCAGTGATATGGAAAATACAGGTCTTTGGTTAAAGGACTAATTCACAAGTCTTGGAAATGAACCGTCATGTTGGTCTTTCTTCAGTGTAGGATTAACTACCAAATCTATAAAGCCCTTATTTTTTTCCCTGTGTTCGTCTTTTTTGTTTCAGCATCAACAAGAAAGCGATATGATTACAAAGATTATGCACTTTATTTAAGTGTTTGTTTCTTCATCAAATTGCACACACAAAAACACATTTTTACAGAAGGATCATTATGATGACTATAAAATGCTTAAAGGAACAGTATGTAAGAAATTTTTATCAATTAATCATAAAATGGCCCTGATATGTCATTAGACATTAAGAAATCATTTTCATTTCAAATACTTATATCACTCACAACAGTGGTCTGGCCAGGATATTGTCATTTAAAAAGTGGAGTTGCAGCCCTCAACTGATGTTTATGTTGTCATTTTGTGTATTGGCCACCAGTTGAGTGACTGCAGTACCAGTTTGAGCCACAAGTTTTGTGATTGCAATACCAGTTTTGGCCACAATCCTACATACTGTTCCTTTAAGGAAAAGTCTTTAAATTCGGGTATTAAGTAAAATAGCACGTGTGTCAGCGGTGCACATTAAGGGCTCTGGATTTCCCATCAATGCTGGAACCCCTGACTGTAGTGAAAAGAGCTGGACTGACTCTTCTGAGCTCAGCTGCGGTGAGAAGGGTTGAAACAAACAGCTGCCCACATGGATCAAGGAGGTGCAGATGGCAATGGACACAAGTAGTGGAGGGGAGGCAGGTGGTCGGTGCCAGTTTCTGGGTAGAGGTCCATTGGGTTTGTGTCAAAAGACAAGCTTATCATTTTCCTGGAAAAATTTCAAATGATGCTTGAAAACAACACTTGTTTTGGACTGGACAATATGAGCAAGTCTCAACAAGCAACGCAGTCTCTATACTTTTTTTTATATTTTTGCATACACTCACTGCCACATACAAAAAGAAATGAACAAATGTCAACAACTTAAGATTTAACCAACTCTATATACTGTACAGTTATGTTTTTGACCAAAATTGCTCAGTAGCTCACATAGTATACTGCTGTAGTTGGGATGCAAATAACTCAGTTATAAGTCCTGAAAAAAACATGTGACTTTACAAACAAGCACTAAACTAAACAGAAAACTTGTCATGATTTCTTTAGGCATCAAGTTATTATGTCACATTACCTTTCTTGATATTAATTTGATAGGGCATATACCTTAAAGTGTGTGTGTGTGTGTGTGTGCGTGCGTGCGTGCGTGCGTGCGTGCGCGTGCGTGTGTGTGGTGGGGTTAAGCATAAATAATATGCTTTGGAAAATTGTGTCGGACAGAGTACCAAAACACACTTGTAGCAAATAAGTAGTAAGTGGCGTGCCTATGATGGGGAGGATAAAGCACTCAGTTTTCAGTACTAAAAAAATCAGTAAATCAAGGACACTACTTGCACTACTGCAAGTCTTTGAGCCTGCAACATGTGTATGTGCTCTAGGTCTCCAGTTTTAAGGCATTTGTCCGCAACAACATTCCGCCCTCTTCCTCTTGTGCTGGGTGTTGAACGTCACCTTCCGCATGAAGCCGAGCAAAATCATTTACATTCACACATTGTTTTCATTAATTTACGACATCATACACTCAGACGGCTGGCTCAGCAAATTCCAGCCATAGTCGTTGCCTGGGTTGTGCACGTATTTAAAAAGGTTCTACGAGGACTGCAAGTGCTGTTATTGGTCCACCAGAACCCCTCCCTTCAGGTAAAAAAATCATCTGTATTAACTTTTGCGATGGTGAAAACAAAGATGAGCCAAGTTGAGGAGTGATTTAACTCAACAAAAGTCGCTGTTTATTTACTTCCATCATTGCTGGTCTTCTCAAATCATACACACAAGTTGCTGTTTCTTCTTCGTTTGTGGGTTAACTTGCAAGCTTCTTCTTTTTTGAAGGTCACACTACTACTGTGGTTACATGCGTGGATACCGCCTACCAGCGGTCTGCGTGTGTGTTTGCACATCTAGCGAACAATGACGCAAAAGTATAAGTGAAAACCAATGCGGAACCTAAGCCGTAGGACCTACGTACAACTATAACGAGCCCTTTAGGTGCTTAAAAATTAAGCATGGTCTAATGCGATGGTCTAACACCTATAAAGATGTTAAATGTACCTCTTGAGATCCCACTTTAGACAAACTAGGAATTTTATTGATTTCAACAGGAAACCGCTGACTTCATTGGATGGCAAGTTCACAGAGCTAGATCTTTCCACCAGAACCATTATAAAGCTCCACATTCTGAAACTTACTTTTTGGGGGGGTGGCTTCCCAGACAGGGATTAGCTTAAGCCAAGACTAGACTTTAGTTTAATTAGGAAATATAACTAGTTTTAACAAAAAGTGACTCTAAAGCTGCCTTTCCACTGCACACGACAAACGACGGCCGATATACCGGAAGTAGAGGTCTACACGGGTCCAAAAATTCCTACCCGAACCCGATCAGACCCGTAAATGTGCTACACTGAACCGACCCGGACCCATCTGTTGTTTTGAAAGCTGGACCCGGAACCGACCCGGACCCGTCTATTATTTAAAAGCTGGACCCGGATCCGACGCGGACCCGTCTATTATTTAAAAGCTGGACCCGAACCCGTCCGGGAAGACACAGACCCGACCGGCAAATATTCTTTAGCTAAATGTTATTAATAAGTCAATAAACAAGTAACGTTAGCGAAAATTTAACTTTTTGTCTTACCCATAACGTTAGAAGTTAGTCTTCTCCCTCCTTGTACCTGACTGTGTGTGATGCACAATCCTTATTTCCAAGACAGTTCCATCCATGTTATTCCTCTCTTGACGATTGAAATGTTTAATGCTTATTCCAGCTTTAAAAGTCCACTTTGTTGTGTATCGGGTCAACTTGCTTAATAATGTTTGCCCATTTGGATTATAATAACGATTGCTCGTTCAGTGCCATGGCTGCTTTCATTAGCTTTGCTTCTTTGCTATCATTTCTGTGCTCTTTGAGCAGAGTCGCGAAAACTTTAGATATAACAGCAAGACGGTCAATTTATAATATTATTATAAAAATTATAGAAGTCACGTCAGTGCAAAATGCGCGGTACGGCGGAATAGGTCCCGCCTTCTAAATAAAAGAGCCAATTGTCAAAGGTAAAGTCATTGCGTCTCACTGCAGAAGCTCCTGACTGGTAGCCAGAGAAACATTACAAGAGCGCATGCGTGTTAGCTGCCTGGTTGGAGCAACCAAATATAAACTTTTTAACGCAACTTTAGCGTCATAGAAAAAATGTATGCGACAGTTCATCTAAGTTTTTGTTGCTGGAGAAATATTTTATTTAAATGTGAGTGTGTGTTCTCCGAGTCCGATCGACCTCGGGTATTACCCATAATGTTAAACAGACCCGGACCCGAAGTAATAGATTGAGACCCGACCCGGACCCGGCTGATCATTTAAAATATAGACCCGAACCCGTACGGGTCCCGGGTCGGGTCCCGGGTCTTCGGGTCTCGGGTCTTCCGTGTAGACCTCTAACCGGAAGTCATTCATTTCCTATGGAGAGTCGTAAATGGGCTGCGTGAGGTGCCGACCATCTGCGGATGTGTAATTTTCGGATCTGTTTTGAGCGTTGGATCCGTTAAACATTTTTAACTTTTGCAACTACACCGCATGTGATATGCCGACCAGAAGTAATGTATTTCAGTGTATTCTAATCAAAGTGTGTGTGAGATGAAAATTATTGATCCTTTTTGTTTAACTTTATTTTTGATTATTGATTACTGATAAGTAATATATTATTAATTTAATATGTATACGTTATTTTAATCTTGTCTCCATATAAAAAATATTGGTAGTCTTTGTTCACATATGCAGAGCTGTTTATGGTTTCATTCATTTGCATTCATTTATTTATTCCACTATGGTAAATATTGGAATGAAGGCTCTTGGGCTGTAATGAGCTTCTCTCCTATTACAATTAAACTGAAACTTCATTACGACACTAGGGGGAGAAGTCCAATAATCGTGTCGTTATGTTGTTTGCAGTGGAAAAGCGGCTTAAAGAGGAATACCCTGTGCATTAAAAAGTGACACGTAGGAGGTACATTTAGTGTTGCGGAAAGTGTTTGAACATGCTTTGGTTTATGATGTCTTGGGAATGACGGTGCGTTCACACCGCCATCGGCCACAATGTCAAAGTGTTAGAAACCTCGGCAAGCAGCGGCCCGACACAACTTGGACTGTGTGAGCATTGAGGAAAGTTGAAATCAACTCAACTTTATGGTAATGAGCTATGACGTGATTCAGCACCAACTAATGGGAAGGGGGAAACGTTCGGCGGCAACCAATCGTAAGGCAGAAAAGGATTCCAGAGAATGCATTCGAGCATCAGAGCATTCACTGCTGTTTTTCTATAGCGTCGTTGGCAGGGCGGTGTGAACGTACAGTGAGAAGGTGTTAAAAGTAAAGAGAGTCAAAAGCTGTGGATTTTAAGGAATTTGTATAGGGATAGAAGTAAAAAGGATATGAAGTCTCAATAAATGAATACAAAAGCACAGCTGATGGCACACTAAAGGCTCAGTCTGAAACATACATTTTCAATAGTAAACCAGTGCATTGGCTTAGTCACTTTTCTTACAGCTCAGGACATTCAAGGTCAGGATAAAACAGATCTGTATATTTAGGCAAGTGTGCTTAGGTTTATATATCTGTGTAATTGCATATTAATACCTAGGACATCATCAATTTCCTTCACAGACACAACATAATCCAGCCAGAGCAGAGAAATTAAATCAAATTATCTCCGCCAAGTACAACCGAGTGTGTAAAATGTCCGAAGCAGTCAGTCAGCCACTCCCAAAAGCACCAGACAGGAAGTCTTTGATCCAGCACAGTCACACAATAAGGAAGTAGTAGACAGTCTGAGAAGATAAAACACAATCTTTGCAAAATCGAACAGTGACAGCTAATGCTTTCCATAAAACAACCAGAGGAAACTCATGAGAATATTAGATTTTTATTTAAACCCTAGCAGCCCCAGACAAAGTTAGTTTAGTTTATAAAATAAAGAGGATTACAGGTTGTTTGGAGGTGCTGGAAGCTGGTAAAGGAAGATAAAGAATGAGAAAGGTGGGCAGGTGTAGCTTGGGGACAAACATGCAATGTTTCTGAACACTAGGTTTTGTTCTAAGAAGTGGGGGTGTTTTTTGCATTGCACTGGTTTTGCTAGCGCAGATAAATGTTCTATAAATGTTCAATGTGAAAAAATGTTGGTGTACTGATTAGACAGTGAGGAATTAAGATACAAAAAAATATGCTAATGATGTTAATTTAAAAGTTAGCTAACTATGGCATACACTCTCAAAGAAAAGGTACATGAAGGTAGAAGAGTTGTCACTGTTGCAGACATTTCCACATTATCCTTAATAATTGTCTGATATATTTGGAAATTAATCTTCCCCTCAATAAGTGCAAGCTGGCCAGGCCCTAATGCAGCAAAGCAGGCCCAAATCTTGATGTTTCATTCACCATACTTCAGAGTTGGGATGATGTTTTCTTTATGATATGCTGTGCCCTTTCTACGCCAGATGTAGTGCTGTGTGTTTTTTCCCCAAATAGTTCAATTTTAGTTTTATCAGGCCAAAAAAATCTTTTGCCAATACTGCCAGGGAGTGTCAATGTGCTCTTTTGCAAACTTTAGGCCTGCAGCAATGTTCTTTTTAGGAAACAGTGGCTTCCTTCGTCGTGTCCTGCCGTGGATACCCTGTTTGTTCAGTGTTTTATGTATTGTAGACTCATGAACAGAGATGTTCGCAAGTTGCAATGATGCCTTTAAATCTTTGGCTGTCATTCAGGGTTGTCTCTTTACCTCATTGATGAGTCTTCATTGTGCTCTTGGTGTCATTTTGATTGGGTGCCCACTTCTTGGTAGAGTAGCAACAATCCCAAAGCATCTCCATTTGTAGATTTTTTGCCTTACTGTAGACTGATGAATTTCTAAAGTCTTTGAAATAACTTTGTAACACTTTCCAGTGTTATGTAAAGCAACCATTCTTGATCGTAGCTCCTCTGAAAGCTCTTTTTGGTGAGGCATGGCTCACATTAGTGTGTTCTTTTTGTGCAGAGCAAACTACAAAAGTTTGAGGGGTTTTTATCAGTCAAAGTAGCTTTAGTTCACACCTCCAAACGTATTATCTTATCAAGACTCCGTGTGTGCTTAAACCGGACTCCAATTAGATTTTTTTTTTTTTTTAGGTCATTAACTGAAGGGTTCACATACTTTTTCACAAGCACTATGAGTTTTTTTTTTTTTTATTCTCAATAAAGACATGAAAGATCAGAATTTAGGTTATTATGTTTTGATACATTATTTTTGTCAATACCCTTGACTTAGATCAGATCACATTTTATGACAAATTTATTCCAAAAACTATGAAATTTCAAAAGGTTCACATAATTTTTGCCACTGTATCTGTCTATCTATCATTCAAATAATTTTCTAATTATTCATGCACCCACAGAATCTATCAATCCATCCACCCATCCATATACATCCATCCATTCTTCCATGAATTTTCTAATTAATCATCCCCTCTGATCATCCATCTATCCATCAACAATCCTACTGATGGTAAATAGTGGCTTCCTTGTGTAAACCATGTTGGTTAAATCTGTTTATTCATGCCCCATCTCCAGTGTGTGTGTGCACTGTTTGCCAGAGTGTTTTTGGCAGGGTGATTGGCCGTATTCCAGTTGTAACACCAATGAAATGTGAATATGCGGCATCTTATCCCCTGAAAACAAGTCGCTTGCCAGGCCGAGGAGATGAGAGCTGGGATGTTGGACCGCTGTGTCCTTATTCAGAAGAAAAATTACCTTGAGCCGTGACTTCAGGGAATTCCCCCAGCCCAGGAGTAAGTTCCACTGGCAAATCCAGACAGGTTGAAAATGAATAATGATTTGCTTTCCAATGCACGTGTAGGAAACATCAGTGCGATTTAGTTTAGATGCTCAAACTGGATTTCTACAGTATATATTGCCCGTAGACAGAGTTTTGTTTTTTAAAACTGACAATATGTACAGTACCTTATAATTATTCTGTTAATGACATGTAGTGCCAAATGACACCTGACTTTTAAATGGTTTAAGATATGAATTTTGGTTAAAATGTGTATACATGTATAAAGCTGTGTGTATTTCTTGGGTCATGTAATTGATAAGCATTTTTGTTCCTGTAGTTCACCAATTCATAAACAGTTCTTGTGTATACCCAGTTGACGTGAACTGCACCCCCCATCTTAACACAATAAACTCAGTAAAATTCAAGTTGGCTTCTTTGATATGGACCACTACCTTTCTGTGATTGTTCTAAGATTTTAACAAAGCCAGAACCTTGTAACCATCTCAGAATGCCATTCAAACCGCTTCAAACTGTTAACCCTGCTCTTAAACACATTGTACCTTTGATTGAACTGCCACATTTTCTGCCTAGGGGACAAGACCCTAGTGAGATATAAGATGGATTAAAAACCATTTTACATGAAAAGGATAACAGAGGTAATCAAAAGTCATTGTGATTTTTCGGTGAAGTATGAAAAGCTGTTTCCTTTCAGAGCTATTCAGATTTCCAGAGATTTTATTCACTTTATAACAATCTTTATTTCCATTTTTTTATTTTTTTTATCCTACTCTCCTCTCTCTCATATTTATTGTTTCCTAATTGGAAACATTTACTATCAATAATCTAATTATTTAATAAGCATTCCTATCTGACCAATTATCAATATTTCTTTATGGTAGGAATCAGTAGGACATCAATTTTATGTTGCCTTAAACCCTGTAATAATTTTGAGACTTGGTGATGAAAATTTTCATTCACACAGTCATATGACACATCAATTATTAGACATACCTCTGCAAACAAAGCAAGACAGTGTTTTGCCTGAGGATACATTGAGGATCCTGTCTTACTGTAAGTAAAAACTTGCTTACATTTCAAAAATGTTATGTCATTAAACCAAACAAAAAGTTCAACATGGTCCTTATGAATGCAGTCTGTCTCTAAAAAGACCAATAAATACATGTCATACTCAGGGGCGAAAATCTCATCTAAATGTTGGGGGGGACAATAAACATAAAATTTTTCAAGAACAATTTTTGAAGGGGACACCAATAATACAGGCAAAATTGTACTTGCAAGGAAATGGGTACAGATAGAAAACGTTTCTCTTTCTCTATGAACGGACGCAAATTTAATTTTAATACATATGAATGCAGAGGTGAAAAGAGTAATACAATTTTCTACTTAAGTAATAGTAAAGTTACTTTAATAATATGTTACTTAAGTAAAAGTAAAGTTACTTTAATAATATTTTACTTAAGTAAAAGTAAAGTTACTGGTCTAAAAATCTACTCAAGTAAAAGGTCATTTTAATTTTAAGAGTTACTTTTTTACAGCGGGGAGAGGTTTCTAGTATAGTTCACAAAGGAAGGATATATACATCTCAAACTATGTTTTTAATTGTAAACATCTCTACAATTAAAGTGCAATAACAAATGTTAATAAAATAAAAAGCTTTTTATAACTAAGAAACATTTATGGAATTATTTAATGATTTTTACAGGTGAGTTATGCACTTTTGAAGCAAAAATAATATGAGGTCAGCAGCTAGTAAATACAATCATTATATGAAGGTTGTAATTGATGTATTGCTGGTAACATACATTGTTATTAAACTATATACATAAATGAACATATAATGAGATGAGTGCCATGGCTATACACTATACATCCTTTACACGTTTATTAGCTCCCAGACCTGTGTACCTGATGTCTTTCAATCTATCTCTCTCGCGCTCTCTCTCTCTCTGCAATGTCTAATGATCTGCGCATTCTCGAGGACGTTCTCAAGTTGTTTGACTTGACGCGAAGCTGCTAGACCTCGGAAGATAATGCGCATGTATTAAAAATGCATCGTGCAAATTAGCGGTTAAACACGGTCGGCAATTCTCAAACTCCGTACTCAAGAGCATGAACCCTACCTGAATGAAACAATCGCTTTGCGTCAATGGCCAGGGGTTTCTTTCGTAAGAATTGAATTGAGGGTCTGCATTAGCCTGCGCCTGTCTCGTCCCTCTCCATGGTTCTTTTTGCGAGTTCCCCCGCCCATCAATCAATCATCCGACCGTGGCGCGTCTTTATCACCTTACTTTTTTATTTATTTTTACTCAGTAACGGATATGATTTAACATGTAGCGAAGTAACCAACAATACTTTAAACATACTTAAGTAAAAGTAAAGTACAGATTTTAAAAACTACTCAAAGTAAAAGTACACAAAAAACTCAGTTACAGCAAGGTGAGTAAATGTAATTTGTTACTTTCAGCTCTGCCTCACCTCTGCATGAATGCATAAAAATGTTTTCTTGATCGTTTATCTGCTTCTGTTCTCAGAAAACGAAATATGTTCATGTTTATATGTCAAAATAGTCCAGTTTTAAAACATATGAGGATAAACTGATAAGTGATGGGAAACGTTGTATTGTATATAGCTTATTAACGCGTCGGCTCCGTACACTTCTCTACCACCGGAATGTGTGGTGGTGAGGTAAAAGGGGCGTGGGCAGTGGACCAAACCACTGTGAGGCAAGGGAGGGGGAATCCAAATATTTAAAACGTTTTTTTGTTGTTGCTCCGTTTGCATTTGTATTGTTTCACTTCTTACACAACTAGTTTAAGTATTATAAATCATTAAATTATTTTCAATACACATATTCTAATGATAATTTAGGGGGGACAACCCTCAGATAGGGGGGGTCCTGTCCCCCCCGACCCCCCCGGGATTTCCGCCCATGGTCATACTTGAGAAAGTGAAAGGCTCTAATTAGTTTTTTTTTCTTCCATCTCTAACCCTAACCTTAAGGTTTAAGACTCCAAAGCCCATCGATTTTAGATGGCTGTCTCCCCCTTGTGGTGGACTATATAAAATTTAGGAGTTTCATTTGTTAATTAACTATGAAAAGGAATCATTTGAAGGATATTCTTAATTTTACATTAAATGTAAAACTTTATTAATTATACTTCTTTTGTTCTATAGCACAAGTTCTTCATTAATTTAATCATTTTCTATTTAGATTCTCTACCTTCAAGTTTGTCCATTTTCTTTAAAGCTGATGATGTGTGCATAATGAATAACATTCATCAAAGTCACAATGGTTTGATATTAATTCACACCACCACTGCATATCTCTTCCACTAAGTGAATTACATCCTGACAGAATGAGTGGGAGAGAGACAACTTACTACTTAATCCAAACCAACTCGCCCATGCATTCATTTTACAAAAACACTTTGAATCGTCAATGGTATGTTCAATATAAAATCTTTATTGTTGACTGAGCAATTCCAATGTTATGGATATTAAATTTTCAGTCAAATATTAAAATACAATTTATCAGATAATGTTGCTATTACCAATAAATTGAACCATCTATTTATGTTTTCATAAACCCCTAATGATAGAGTCTATACATCAATATATATATATATATATATATATATATATATATATATATATATATATATATATACACACCAGTCTATACACGTGCTTTCTGTTTTAGATGAGGAAAATGTATGTGTTATGGATGTAGCAAAAACGTTTTTTTTTTTTTTTATAAAAAAAAAAAATATATATATATATATATATATATATATATATATATATATATATATATATATATATATATATAGTTATATATAGTTATATATAGTTATATATATAGTTATATATATAGTTATATATTAAAACATTGTTTCATGAAGAGAAAATACCATTTTAAATTGAGATCCTAAAATGTACACAGGAAATTAAAGTGTCTGTGCTCTGCAGGGTGCTACTTCAGAGTTTTTGGCCCTCTAGCTGAATATTGATCGGGGTCCCTCAATAACATCAATAATTGAATTGTTGTGGTGCAACCATGAGCTCCTTCCCATATTTCACTTCTCTAGCTTCTACCATGTGTTTATAAGGGTAGACATGAAAACATATAAACGGCAGGGTATCTGAAAAATGCTATCTTTAGCCTACTAGCACTGAAATCACGATCCCACCCTCAGTTCAAAATGAACTCGCACAGACCAGAAGCCCATTTATGTCTCGTTCAACAGTGAATAACATTACCAAAATAACAAACATAAACAACTGTTTTAAATTGGAATTAGATACAGCAACTTTTTCGGTTGTGTAACGTTAGACGTAGTAGTTTGCTTGTAATTTTGAAAACACAAATATCGCAGCGCATGCGTTGAGACAGGACACTACACTATAAACAATAACCCAAAGGCAATAGACAGCATTTGTACACACACCATCATCTTTTCTTCATTTATTTTTCACTTCTTCCAAGAACAGAAAGCTGTGTAGCATTTTTGTCACAATAATGTTTGATTTCTGTTCTTTGTTGTTGTTTGTTCTAAACTTTGTTTGCAGTGGTGGATCTGTTACTTTTCTTCATCTATCCTTTTATCTTATGTACTGTAAATATTGTAAATCAGTGCTGCCCTGATAGCCTGATAGAGTAATATTTTAATTAGAAATGATTTGTATTGCGTATACGTGTCCAACGCGGCCATTCACATGTAGCCGCAGGGAGTATACTTGGAAAGCTGCCCGGCCTTAATTCGTAAGGTTACTCAAACTACATAAGCAATACAATGTTTTATCAAAATAGACTTCTAAATCTATCTAAATAAAATCATACCGCATACCTCCCTTACGAAAATTAACCATGGTTATATTGTGGTAAAAGTGTAGTAACCATGGTTTTTTGGTGTATTGATTACCATCAGCAAAACCATGGTTTTACTACACTAACTATGGTTTAACTATGGTTTTTGAAAACCATGATTGTCAAAACCATGGTTATTTTGTAGTTACTATGGTTTTACTACAGTAACCATGTTTTTTTTTGTTTTAACTGTAGTAAAACCATGGTTAATTTTCGTAAGGGCTACCTTAACAAAAGAAACACTGCAACAACCATTTTAGACTCTTTGCCTCCAAGAAAGCAGTAAAGTCACCGCTGCTAATTTGAATTTTTGCTCTTTGCTTTTGACTGTTTTTGCCATTGTGGTTTAAAAATATGTCTTTAATGTGGCTCCTGTGCAGGTTGTCAATTCAGCAGGAAAGTTTGTTTGCCTCTGTTTACATACTGGAGGTGAGCACACGTGAATGCGCTGATGACGTATGATGTCTGTGTGAACAGGGCATGCAAACACGTTCACAGAAGAGAGCAAAAACTGCATGTGTCCAATTATTTCTTTCGGTCCGAGTTTAATGATTTGTTGAAATTTTTTGGTCCTATGCCTTTCACAGATGACATATATTTATAAAAAAATATATTTAGACAACTTAACATAGTGATTGCTATCAGGATGTGAGGAGACTTTCAACCAGCATAACTATAGTAAAAATGTTTCTGGATCAAATCAGATATGCGCTTAATGGCAGTTGTCATGACATAAAACCGAACAGAATTCATTACATCTTAAAGAGAATGTGTTGACTCATTTAAACCGTCATTTGAACCTGTTCTGGTCATCTCTCCTGCTCTAATGAGTCATGCATGACTAATATAACACTGATAAAGCCATGTGCTACTGCATAGAATATGACTTATGGATAGAGAGGCAGAAAGAAAGAAAATCTGTGTATTTGTGCTTCAGAGTCATTTTTTTACCTAATTTTTAAGAAGATGTTTATTATATCTGGGCCAAAAGTGTCCCCTAATATAATTGCTTAACTTATAAAGATTAATGCAATAATGGCTGTTTTTACAAGGATTGCCAAAACACTTCATTCTTTTCAGTCAAACAAATGGATAGCATGCCCCAAAAAGAATCGCTGAAGCCAATGCTTCTGCTGTGCATGGGACAAGTCAGCTTTATCAAAGAAACAGCCCTGATAGTTCCACAGAATCTCCATGTTTACATTTTACTGGGGAAATAACCCTGAGATAAATGAATACATATTAAAATAGGATAGGAGAAAAACAACACAATGGGTTGTGAATAGACCATGATATGGTCTATCACCAGCAATAGCTGCAGTACATTGCAATTGTTGCCTCATTCCTCTTTTACCATTGGTTAAAAAGACCTTACTCAAAACAAACACATCTTTGCCATCCCAGCACAAAGATCTTAAGACAATTCCACAGACATACATTTTTAATCAAGAGGAGTTTCTTTTCCCAGTTTCTGACCTTCGGTCTGAGGAAATTCTTTTTAATAATTCATAATTTTTTAGTATCCCACCCCCAATTGATCGCACACTTGCTTAAACATGCATTTTTTTCTATATATTTGTTTTAAACAGAGAACATTCTGTTCAAAATTCTTTCTTTTCTGCATATGTCAGTTTCATCTTTAATTTCGCACCTGAGTGGTTTTTTTACCTGAGGCATAGGAAAGCACTTTAACTACCCATGTTGCATCAGGGTCTGGCCCACAAGCAATCTTCTGCCTTTTTTTTTCAGATCTATACAACCCAGTGATCGCCTCTCTGATTGCAATGAGCAACATGAAAACCTTTCGTGGGTTTGCATATTAAATAAGGCAAATATCGATTAAATTGATTAATTTTCATGTTTGCTCAGAGTAATCTTCTCTACATAAATATAACAAGTTAAATAACAAATATATATATTCAAATAGAGAACTGTTTTACTAATATGTTTCACTGTTCAATCCAAGGTTTGTCAAAATTCAGAATTTTTGTCAAAGATTTCTAAAAGATTTCTGTCTTACCTTTTTATAGTCTGTAGAACCTTGTGTGCAAGAGAAATGTTCAATGCATTTTAACCTCTTAGGGCGCACTCACACTATCCAAACCAAACCGCGCTCGGGCGCGTTTGACCCCCAAAGCCTGGTTTGTTCGACTAGTGTGATCGCTCCGTTCTGCGCCCGAGCGCGGATTGTTTAATTGCGCCGCGGCCAGGTTGCAGAGGTGGGCCGAAGCGCGGTTCACTTGGGCTCAGGCGTGGAAGGCTGTGGTGTGAGCGCAATCGCGCCTGGGCGCGATTCAAAAGGTGAAGACGTCAGTTGCGCGACCACTCACCTTCATCTGCCTCCGTAAAAACCTTTTGATGCGCGCAGCGGGGTTACGTGAATGTCCGAGCTGCGCATGTGACAGATCAACTAAGCAATATGATGACAAGTGAGAGGGCTGTCTGTAATCGCGCACCAAACGACTCCAAATAAAAAACACAGACTTATCATTACGGTGGGTTCTAGTGTTAAGAGAGAGCTTTACTTTCTGCTTTTTTCAAAACAATCGCATCTTAATGACGGAAGCGCGCCCGGACTCGGATCGATAAAAAGTACAGTGTGAGTGCGTGCACCTGGGGGAGTAGGGATGGGTGACAATCGCGCTGGGGCATGGTTTGGTTTGGTTTGGATAATGTGAGTGCGCCCTTAAACTCTGGGACCCTGATATAAAATATTCCTTTAATTATTAAAGGTTTATTGAGGAACCATACAGTTTGACAAACAAGCATTTAAGAAAAAAAAATTTAGTAGTGTTGCCCACATGAGGTTGAGATGGATTTTAAATTGGAATGAGAGAAAGTAGAATAAAATCAGTTAAAATTCAACAAAAATTCTACAGTTAATTGCAACATAATCTTTCATCCTGGTGGTTAAAATGTAAAACCATAATCCTGACCCAATAAACTCTCTCTGTCAAGCTATCATCCAAAGTTTATCTTTTAATTTTATTTTCATTTAATAATCAGTTCAAATTTGGTATTTCATTTTAATTATAAGCATACAAACCTGATTTATATACAGTTATGCTTATTATACAGGTTGGGATGTGAACATTTGGTATGACAGCAGTGGATTGAAGTAAGATATTGTACAGTAAATGTCTTTACTTAGCTCAGCAGTGCTTGTTATGACTTACAACTCTCCAGGTTAATCCAAGTTTCCCAACGTTTCGTTGATACTAGCTTGTGTTCTTTGATGTATGACCCACAATGGTCCACATAAAGCTGGAGATTAACTACCTTAGCAACTGTGGTTTATCCAGCCAGACCAAGCTTTTTCCCTGTGGTAGAGTACAGTAGCTAAAAAAGTCCACAGGAACTAGAATCATCTTTACGCACACAAAAAAACTTTTTTATCATCCTGATTTATAGTAATACAACTGAAAATAGAGTTTTGTTGTTTGTCTTCCAGAATATTTCCTATAACTCCCTATAAGGAAAATTACAAGAAGATTACTACTGTATAATATCTCAGTTGTTGCTCTTAAACAGTGATATGAGATAGGGGAATAAATGTTTGTAAGAAACAGCCTACAGTTTTAATCTCACTTGAGTTGAAATTATATATCAATCATTCTAATTAGCCTTAAATTGTTACAATCTGTAGGCTGTTTACATAATATTATTTCAAAGTAAAGACTAAAAAACCTTATTTGTTTTGGCTGTTTATTTAAATGATAAATGCACTTTGTGGGCCTGAAAACATTTGTAAGTGGGTTTCACATTGCAGCTATTTGAAAATGGAACCTGCTGAAAACCAGTTTTATACTGAGTCAGGCCCGATTGTTCTTAATCCTTTCCTGTTTAACAATATAAATAAATAAACAAAAATTAATGTATAGAGTTTTAGCTTTAGATCCTTAAATACTTGCCTGGCAGCTAAATTATTGATCCATGCTCAATATTCTCATCTTTTAGAAGCCAAATTTTTTTTATTTTCCACAAGGTATTTGTTCCAGAGGAATTTAGTCACTAACCAGACCAATAAACAAGCACAGGCAGGAAGTTAACTTCATAACTGTTGATAAGATGGAGAGCCCAGTGTTTGACTTAATGCAGAAAGCGCTATACAGCTTTCAAATTTGTCTTTCAATACAAATACACACACATGCAGGGCCGCATTAACACTGTAAGGGGCCCCTGGGCTTTACCCTTTTGTGGGGCCCTTCATCCACCAGAATTACAGCCTACATTCACACAATCTTTATAATAACCCTGCTGAAAAAAACAGCATCAAACCAGCATGGACCAGCATGGGAATTATGCTGGTCTATGCTGGTTTAGTTGGTGGTCACCAGCATACCAGCACCAAAACACAACATATGCCGGTCTTGCTGGTATGACCAGCATGGGATGCTGGTGCTAATGCTGGTTTGGTGCTGGTATAGCTGGTGCTAATGCTGGTTTGGTCCTTGTTTAGCTGGTGCTAATACTGGTGCTGATGCTTGTTTAGCTGGTGTTCACTAGCAAACCAGCTCCAAAACACAACATATGCTGGTCTTGCTGGTATGCTGTTTTTTTAGCAGAACAGCAGGGCACTAAGTGCAAGTTGTCAGGCTTTTATTTTGCTGGAATAAATGCAATAACAAAATATTAAAACCATATCAGAATGCCCACAATATACACACATATCACTGCATAACATATGCACATAGTCCTAGCTAGGGGTGACCCGAATAGTCTAAGATTCGATGCTTTGACATGAGAAGCATGATTCGACTACTGCACAGTCGAATCGTCGCAGATGTGTTATAAAATGAGGATCATTTAATTTTGGCTGTATAAGAGTGCACATTATCTGATTTCACATATAACAGCTTTCTCCCAATATAAAAAATATACAGCCTATTATGATAATACTAAGTAAATAATATGTGAAAAAGTAGCTTTCAATAAATATTTTTTAAAGTCTGTTAATAGCCTAAATCCCGTGACAGGGCTACACGTCCATATCCAGAAACCATTGCAAAGTCTCTTTGTTTCTGCAATTTAAAAGACAAAACAGAAAATTCTATACTTTCGTTATTTTAAAATTTATTTTAATATTTCTTTGTTTTTATTTAATTTATAGATTATTTAGTGTTATCTGATTAAACTATTTGTGGCTTGTTTTTTATTCCCCTGCGCATTTAGGCATTTTGCACCCATGTTCTGCACCTTATTGATTCTGACTTCATATTGTTTTTATTTTTTATTAATTATAAAGGTAAATTCTGATCTAATTTAAGTTCTGTAAGTTTTGGATTGCTTTCCGTTGTGTCGATGTTACGCTGTTGCATGCTGTCACATTCAATTTAGCCGAACGCGCTAGGTGTTCTGCGTGATCATATTTAGGCGTTCGTTAAACTAAACATCAAAAAACAGATTTTTTCAATAAGTATAAGTTTTAAAATGTATTTAAAAAGGTTGCTTAACTTGTCAAAAGTTGAGCTACAAAACAGGTAAGCCGTTCTTTTTTCCGTGATGACACCGAATATAAATATCTCTACCGAATCTGACACAATTGTCTCTCTTGTGATTTAATAATATGGTCGTGTTAACTTTCAAATGATAGAAAAGAGATTCCTGAAACAAATGTTATAAGAAACATCAGATGTTTCAAGTGAATACAGAGATGATCAAAGTGAAAGTAAGCAATCAGATATTTCTGTACAAAAAAATAAAGCATATATAGTGTCTATGAAATGATTAATTTCAGTGTTTTCTTGTTATAAATGAACCGTTTAAGGAATTGTATATAAAGCTTGTTTTTTTTATAATTTACAGAAACAAATTAAATGTAATTTCTCGTCTTTTATAATTGCCACGCAAAATCTCAAAATGAAATAAGATCGCTGAACTGGCTTCCGAGGCAGAATCTAATTTGTTATTTATTAGATTTAGTTATCAAAAATGTTTTGTGTAATATCTTTGTGTGCTGTTCTGTACATCTTGGCTTTAAAATGTTACGAGGAATCATTTAATGAATGTTTACACGTTGTCTTTCATATTAAGATAAAAACGCATCCTCAGTTTCGTCTTTGTTCATCAGAAATGCAATAATGGATATTTCAGACAGAAATTTTAAAAAGCTCACTAATGATTGCAGGGTAGCCTACAGTAAGTGAGGGATTTTCTTGCGCAGGAACTGCATTCACGCACGGACATTCAAAGCAAAGCGATTAAGCATAATTTTAAAGGGAGTATCAACTTTTTAAATAAAATGCGGTTGTTATTTTTTTTCCGGCATCTCGGGGCCCTTTCCAGCCCGAGGCCCTGGGCTTAAGCCCAGGTAAGCCCATGCATTAATCCGGCCCTGCACACATGTGTATATATATATATATATATATATATATATATATATATATATATATATATATATATATATATATATATATATATATATATATATATATATATGACCGGGTAAAATAATTTAATTGCACTTTAATAAAACAAAGCATGTGATAAACCATTAATTTAATGCACTTAAAACAGCGTTCTTGCTTGTGTGAATAAATAATGAGCAGTAATGTGCTTTAACCCTCTGGGGTCTAAGGGGTTTTTAGGGTCCTGGGGAAGTTTTGACCTGCACTGACATTTGTGCTTTTTTCAGTTGCTTGAAAACATATTAATGGCAAAAGTCTCATAACACTGTGTTCATCACAAACTGGGCTACAATATCATATAATCAACATGTATGTACATGTTTGTATTTTTGAGAGAAAAATGTTTATGCGTGGTTTTTGAAAAAGCAAAATTTTTAAGTCACTGATATAACTCCACAAAACTCATTCTAAACATGTTTTCCCAAGACTTTCCAAACAGGATCTAGTAGTCTAGAGTTTATTCTTCAAAATGATGTGAAAATCATATGGCCTACTCAATCACATAAAGCAATGCATTGATTTACAATTTCTAAGACACTTTTGCTTGGTAAAGGCTGTATGCGTGGAGGCGGGAAAGCTCCTGAATAATCAGTGATTGACAGCTGAGAGACAAAAGAGTTGAATAATGAGCCTTGTGGGGATGTTCAACAGGAATGTAACCCTCAGTAAAACCATGATAAGGTTTACTTTTCAATACAATGTAAACACACACACACACACACACACACAATATATATATATATATATATATATATTTCTATTGAAATATTTTCTATTAATATCACAATTATAAGTTACCTTTTAAAAACCATAGTAGCCTAATCATGGTAAAGGTACTGTTTGGCCATCATAAAGTGAACACAGGGTTTGTGTTTGGTTGGCCAGCGAGAGGTTTACTTTTGTGCAGTAAAAAGCTCAAAAGAACAACTGCCTATCGTTGTCTGGACTCCTATTTGTGTTTTTGTAATCATTATAGTAGAAACACAACCAGGGACACGCGTGATAAACTTATCAATGTTTGTTTACAGCCGCCGCCATTACCTCACGTGTTGATCATGAAAGCAGTGAATGTGTGCACATGCGAGTGATCCTGTGTTTAATAAACTTGCTGTGCGGAGATATGCGCTTAGACGCAACTAAATAAGGACTGTACTGTTTGCAATCGCGTATTTTATAAGAATACCAAAAAGCGCGTCGAGTTTCCTGACTCGCGTGTTTGTGTATGTGCGTTCCCGTCGCCTCAGCTGTTTGACGGAAGACAAAGAAAACACTCGCGTCTGGAGATACTGACACACATCCGCAAGTAAATAAGGATTTATATGTCGGACATCGATCCCGTCACACTGACGAAGCACACACACTCGCGTCTGTCTGGAGATTTAGGCGCGAGTAAACAAGTATGTGATGTGTGTAATCGCATCTTTTATAATGATACCACAAAGCGCTTCAAATATGAGGCATTGTGTGTTTGTGTGTGCGTTTGGACGTCGATCGAGTCACACTCGCGTCTGGAGATAACTTTAGTTACAGTCACGAGTAAACAAGTATATGTCATGTTTCCAGCACTCGGATTAAAACTCATTCACAGCAGTGAATGGCTGCAGAGACGGAATGGAATGTCCATTGACTGTGGGGTTGCCTAATGAATATGGATGATCTCTGCTCTTTTCTTCAATGGAGCGGGGCGTGGCTCATTATAGATAATGAAGCAACAGAAGAAAGACGGTACATCTCTCTCTTCTAATACAGTTAACAACGAATTACAATATTTGTTTTCGATTTCACTTACATCTTCCAAAAGCAGACATTCCAAGCATTATGTAGACATTTATCTTTTGTTTATATGACAAATATTCGTTAAGTTAGAGTTAATTTTTCTGACGTGTTTCTGAAAGGACTTCACTGAGGGAGAGAGAACAAAACGCGCATCATGATTATTTTCTTAATTTTGCGAAAAGCACAACATGCTGTTTTTATTGGGAGTGGACAGAAAAAAACTAGACAATTTAACGTTTTAAATGATGTATAAATCATATCTGTATGTCAAAAATCAGCAGAGTTATCTAAGTCTCTTTGGGGAGTGATCGAAAAATAAAGAGTTTGCGGCGCCCGCGCCGCAGCCGACCCCAGAGTGTTAATAAAAAAAGTGTTGTGGCCCCTTTAAGAGTGCACGAGTATACGATGAGCATGTGAGCTTGAGCGCAAGTAAACAGAGCTCCATGCGGTGAGAAAGCGTTGATAAAGTTTATAAACTAAGGACAAAACCTAAAATATCAACTTGTGAGCGTGTAATGATTGCATCTTTTATAAGATTGGTCAGTGG
>NC_133353.1:19017089-19117089 GCF_030506205.2 Paramisgurnus dabryanus | reverse complement strand
CACTAAGACTTAATACAGAACTTTAACAGAAACATAACCTTAAACAAACAATGACCAACAATGTGAGGAAGACAAAGACTAAGAGTATATATAGGTGACTGATGACAATAGCTGGCAGGTGTGCTGATGATAATGAAGATCAGGTGAGGAGAGTGAAGGATCATGGGAAATGAAGTCCAGAGAGTGATAACAGGGGAAAAACATGAGGGCAATGATGATAGGGTTGTGACAAATATATTACATTCAGTAATCGACATATTAAAACCAGCATGAACCTAAATATTGATGACATGGTACTAGAAAGGGTGAATGAAAACAAATTTCTTGAAATAATATTAGACCACAAATTATCCTGGAAACCAGACATTGCTCATATTCTATCTAAAATGTCCAAAATAACAGCTAATTACATAAACCAAGTATTTTCTAAATAAGACAATTTATAAAAAATACTATGTTTGTTTGAAAATAGGGAACAGAAATATATCCTAAGAGGAGGGAACAAAAAACAAATGGTCAAAACAAACTTTAAAATCAATACTATCTCGGATAAAGGGGTCGACTTGTGGAATGGTCTTACTGATGATCTTAAGAGGAGTGATTCCATTCATTATTTCAAAAAACTTTTTAAAATCTAAATTTTTGATAAAAACATGGATGCTTAAGAAAATTGTCTAAGATAAGTTTATGTATAATTGATGTCCATAAATTGAAACAACACAAGCAAAAAAAGAGATATTGTCTGTCAGTCGGATTGTCATACATGTGGGAAATAATGAAATTCGGAAAGAGCAGTCTGAGCTCCTTAAGGGGGATTTCAATGAACTTTTTGAAACACTTGCGAGACTGAAAGTTCAATCTTTCATCAGTGGACCTCTCCCAGCCCGAGGAACAAATATGTTTTCTCGGCTATTAAGTTTAAATTCATGGCTGCAAAAAACCTGCACCATGAGAGGACTGAATTACATTGACAATTTCAAAGGCAACTTTTTAACACAGATGGTATCCACCCAAACAAACTAGGTGCTAGGTTGCTTAAAGACAATATATTTTTCTCCATGCATCATCCATCAGCTGAGTGTGCCAGTCCACTACTGAACAGCGGAAATGACCACAGGATTTTACACCAGCACCTGGATGGACATTCACGTGACAAGGATAAAACTCTGCAGTCACAACTACTGTTCACAGACACAACTCAGGTTGAGCCCTGCCCACAGACCTCGCTACAGCTGGATTGTGAATCAACACCCAAGGATGTTTCTGTTGATAAAGACGACCAGGGAATGCTTGATAACACTCCCTCCCAGCCTTCAGGAACACCAGAATCAGAGCTGATGTCGTCACACTCTCTCTCCCTCTCTCCAACATCACCCCTTCTGTGCTTTTCAGAGAAAATGGAGAAACTGGTATTTGCTGGAACAAAGCTCTCCCACTCCATTGCTGCGAGTCCCCAAATATCAACCAAGAAACGGCGGGCTCCTCAATCACCAAAGCCTTCGGGCCCAGCCCGCCTTCCCCCTCCATCTGAGAGAGCACTCCGACCTCTGCCTCAACGTCAGGCATCACACCAGCCCTCATCTGCAAACAGCACTGGTAACTGATATGTGTTGGGTTCCCGCTACGTCAGAAGTAACAATCATAAATATTTTAAGAACAAGCGGGCGCCCGATGTCACTTTAGTTTTCCCTATCTCTGTCCTGACATGTGATAGAAAGACGAAGGCCTTCTCCAGCCGCACAGCAATTCTATCTAATCTACTGCCTATTATACGTCATTCTGAGATTGATACAGTGCCAAAACCAGTTACTGTTAAGTTAGCACTTCTGAACATCCGTTCACTAAAGAACAAATCCTTTTTAGTTAATGATTTTATCACCACTAACAACCTGGACTTTATGTTTCTAAATGAAACCTGGTTAGATGACAGCTGCAGTGCTACAGTCCTCAATGAATCAGCCCCACCCAACTTTACTTTTATAAGTGTCTGTAGAGCTGTTAGAAGAGGTGGAGGAATAGCTGCTTTATTCAAAGATGCCTTTCAATGCAAGCAAGTGTTACTTGGTGATTACCAGTCTTTTGAATATTTGTGTATTGCTCTAAAAGGTACACCACGCATTCTGTTTACAATTATTTATAGACCTCCCAAATACACCTCAGCATTTGTTGATGAATTCACTGAACTTTTATCAAAAATTTCCTCTGAATTTGATTATTTTGTTATTACTGGAGATTTTAATATTCATATAGACAATGCAGAAAACAATACTGCGATTGAACCGTTACATTTTTTAAACACTTTTGATCTGACCCAGCACGTGCAAGGTCCTACACACAATCGGGGACACACTCTTGATCTGCTCATTAGCAAGGGTCTAAACATTTCATCCACTGTAATCAAAGATGAAGCGCTATCTGACCATTTCTGTGTTTACTTTGATTTATTGATCAGTCCTGCCACTGATGCTAGATCTGTCTATGTCAAAAAAAGGTTCATAAATGAAAACACCAGTGAGGTATTTATGAATGCTATATCAATGTTGCCAAACATATAAGCAGACTCTGTTGATGTTCTCCTTGAAAACTTTAACATAAAACTTAAAGATGTCATTGATGGTATAGCTCCAGTAAAGGTCAGGGTGATCACTGGCAGACGTAAAGCACCCTTGAGAAACACAACAGCAGTACAGCTCATAAAAAAACATGCAGAAAAGCTGAACGTATGTGGCGGAAAACAAAACCTGAAGTACATTATAGCATCTATAAGGACAGTCTTCATGCTTTCAATGTAGAACTAAGCACAGCTAGACAGACCTTTTTTCAAACATTATAAACAACAACATAAACAACACTCACACTCTTTTTGCTGCTGTAGAGAGACTAACAAACCCCCCAAATCAAGTTCCTAGTGAAATGCTCTCTGACAACAAATGCAATGAGTTTGCAACCTTTTTCTCTGAGAAGATCAGTAATATTAGAATGGCGATCAATACGACCTCAAATTTTACTGTGGTCAGTCAGATATCATTGCAACAACCTCAGAAATTAGTCATTCTCTCAGAATTTGACATAATTGATATAAAAACCTGGGAAGAAACAGTACAACATCTTAAAGCATCAACTTGCAGCCTTGACACGCTACCCACATCTTTTCTCAAAAAGGTACTTAACTGCTTAGAAACTGACCTCTTAAAAATAGTAAATACCTCTCTGATCACAGGCACTTTTCCAGAGTCATTAAAAACAGCAGTTGTTAAGCCTCTCCTAAAAAAGAGTAACCTAGTCAAAACCATACTTAGCAACTACAGACAAATCTCAATTCTTCCGTTTATAAGCAAAATCATTGAATAGGTTGTTTTCAAGCATCTGAACAAATTCTTAAACTCAAATGGCTATCTGGACAATTTTCAATCTGGTTTCCCTCAGCATCACAGCACAGAGACAGTGCTCATAAAGATAATAAATTATATTCGCTTAAACTCTGATTCAGGTAAAATATCAGTGCTGGTGCTACTAGATCTTAGTGCTGCCTTTGACACAGTAGATCACACCATACTCTTACATAGACTGGAAAACTGGGTAGGGCTCTCTGGGATGGTCCTCAAATGGTTTAAATCATACCTAAAAGGGAGAGGTTACTATGTGAACATAGGTAACCATAAATCTGAGTGGACACCCATGACATGTGGAGTCCCACAGGGTTCAATTCTTGCACCGCTTCTGTTTAATCTGTATATACTCCCACTTGGTCAAATTATGAAAAAGAACCAAATTGCTTACCACAGCTATGCAGATGACACCCAGATTATTTTTTTTTATTTTTTTTATTTAACCTTTATTTAACCAGGTAAAATCAGTTGAGAACAAGTTCTCATTTACAACTGCGACCTGGCCAAGATAAGGCAGAAACAGTGCGACACAACAGAGTTACACATGAGAAAAATTAATATCCAATCAAGTAAAAAAACAAAAACAGATGTACAACAGGTGTAGTGCTACATACAATATAATTAATTAAAAATAAACATTACGTTTACTCTGAAATAGACCTTAAGAAATGTATATATATATAAAACTTATATTTAAACACTTTTTAAAATACTATAGATCATAACTGGACTGTTAACATGAGCAAGAATCAGTAAGCAGTTTTAAAAGCTGATGCTTAAAACTACCGAGGGAAATCAGTTCGTCTAATTTTAAAGATTTTTGCAATTCATTCCAGTCGTTAGCTGCAGAGAAGTGGAAAGAAAGGCGGCCGAAAGCGGACTTGGCTTTGGGAACGATCAGAGAAATATACCTACAAGTACGCGTGTTATGAATTGGAGTTGCTACCATGACCAATGAGTTAAGATATGAGGGGGATAAGCCTAGAAAAGACTTATAAATAACTAGTAACCAATGAATTCGACGGCGAGTATGTAATGAAGGCCAACCAATTAAAGAATAAAGATCGCAGTGATGAGTAGTATACAGGGCTTTGGTGACAAAACGAATAGCACTATGATAAATTACTGTCACAAGGTGACGATCTTTTAGGCGGAACCAAAAATTTGGAAAGTTTTGGTTCCGCCCGGATGTTTCCGCCCGGACCGGTAAGAGAAAACACCGGACATCCGGTAGCGTCGCGAACGCTGAAATCAGCCAAATTACATACAGCTGAGAGTCATTAAGAGGAGCGCCGGGTGATTGGACGATGGCAACACTCAGGAGAGTATTTCAGGGCAGTTTAAACCACAGTTTGGGGGCGATTCACACGAGCGCGATGGACACGAGAGGCGAGTGACACGGGGGAGCTCCTTTGCCGAAGGCAATATAAAGACACGCATCTTCTGAAGAGCCCGAAGCTCTGTTGATCCGGGGATCGCTAAAGCGAGCGGAGAGAGGACAGAGCCATAGGAGGTGAAAGGAAGAAAAGCGGTGGATCTTTTGAAAGGAGCACCCCGAAATCGCTTATTATCCCTGTTGTTAACTTCCATTGATGGAGATACCGACGACCTTATAGGTAGAAGAATTAAACGAATACTGACCTTGGATGAAAGAAACGAAGGAAGGAAAGACGCACTATTGTGAGTATACGTTTGTGGAAAAGTGGTGTTGGTGACTGAAAACCATTCTGTCTATGCATCTGGGGTCCTAGTAGCGTGAGATCAACCTTGGAGAACGTGGGACGAAGAAAGTGCAGCAGTTGTGAGTAACGGAGTCTCCTTATGGAAGTGTTGTACATGTATTTGACCTGTATATCTCTTTGAGTGTTTCCGAAAGAGAGTGGGTGGCCCTACCCCTGAACCAGCGCGGTGGGTGAGCCGAAGGGTTTTTGTGCTGAAACAGCTCCGGTGACGAAAACAAACACTAGGCCGAGTTACCATCTCCATATTTTCGTCCAGAGCGAAGAAAAGGAAGACGGGCGTCTATTTGTGTGCACTGAGCGTGGAGGGTGAGTCTTGGATATAGAAATTTTCACTTGAAGTGGTGCTGTGTAATGCTGTGTATTGCAGTGAGATTGCTGTTGTCTTGTCTGACGTACCCCCGCCTCCAGTCACTCGTTCCTGAGACGACGAAGAGGAAGAACGGTCCTAGAGTAAGACATGAATATGCTGTGAGTGTGTTTCAGTCTTAAAATCACGGAGCGGCATCTCGAAGTATTTTCCCAGCCAAACGCTTGGCGGACTTGAGTTTAGGAGTGGCGGTGAAGAACTGTGCTATCGACGGTGTGTGAGTATTACCTATAATACTGCTACCTTACCTGTGTCTTTTTATCATCACAGAGCTTGAGGCGAAGGAGATCCGTCGGCCCGAGGTCTCGACGAAAGGGCGCCCCGGTCCAGTTTTCGATTGACCAACGGGTCTCGAGGAAAGGGCAGCGCTCGACCCGGTGTGCCGGCGTGACGTTCTCGCCCCTCTGTCGACCAACGAGCTCGCCGAGAGGGTTTTGGCCCCCGGCGGCACAGAAGAAACCACTGTCCAGTTGACGCAACGTGTAGCCGCTATCGTAAGTCCGCCACCCTGCTAAATAAAATATGACCTGTTAAAATTGCTAAACCAACAGGGAAGAGGAGTGTGTTGTGAGAGCTGTGCAGAGAGCCATATCTACCTAAAGCTGTAGTCCGCGCAGAGGTGAGAGAACCATTGGAAACCGATTCACAGTGCCTTTGTGTCCCAGCAGTCATCTGTAGAGAGAGAGAGCCAGCGTGAACGCTGAGATATCGAACTGTGAAGAGAGCCATACCTACCCCAAAGCTGTAGTCAGCGCAGAGGTGAGAGAACCATTGGGAACCGATTCATTGTGCCTTTGTGTCCCAGCAGTCATCTGTGGAGAGAGAGAGACAGCGTGAACGCTGAGATACCGAACTGTGAAGAGAGCCATATCTACCCAAAGCTGTAGTCAGCGCAGAGGTGAGAGAACCATTGGAAACCGATTCATTGTGCCTTTGTGTCCCAGTAGTCATCTGTGGAGAGAGAAAAGGAGAGCCAACGTGAACATGGAGATATTGAGCTGTGGAGGAGAGCCTGGAGTGGCCGTTATTTTAAGTTCCCCTTTCCCCTTCCCTATTTAATATTTTTAAGTAAATTAAATAAAGTATATTTTAATTCTATGCTTACCTTGTGTGTCTGGTCATTGGGGTGGCTTTGGGAATCTCCTCGAGGTGGAGAAAGGGGCGTGACCTTATTTACACCTGGGTCCACCCCTACCTGTGACATTACATCTAGTTTATTTAGTAAAACTTTTGGGGCTATTCTATATACAACATCGCCAAAATCGAAAATCTGTAAAATGGTAAGCTTTACAAGAGCATATTTGGCCGCATAAGTAAAAGAGGCTTTATTACGATATAAAAACCAATTCTAGATTTAATTTTTGATTGTAGATAGTTAATATGAATCTGAAAATTAAGTTTACAATCTAACCAAACACCTAAATATTTATAAGAGTCCACTAATTCTAATTTGGTCCCATCAAGAGTAGTAACAGTAATCGGATAAGCTGTGGGCAGTGAACGATTAAAAAGCATGCATTTAGTCTTTTTCGGATTTAAAAGCAATTGGAGGTCAAGAAAAGCGTGTTGTAAGGCATTAAAACTAGATTGAAGGTTACTTAACACAGAATCTAAAGATGGTCCGGATGTATATAAGATGGTGTCATCTGCATAAAAATGAATTAACAAATCACCAGCAGCACTAGCAATCTCATTAATATAAATAGAAAAAAGGGTTGGCCCAAGAATTGAACCCTGAGGCACTCCCAATGCATTCTCTTGAAAAACCAATGCTATTGAGTCTGTCCATAAGAACACAATGATTTACGGAATCAAAAGCCTTGGCAAGATCAATAAAGACAGCTGCACAATAACATTTGCTATCAATTGAGGTTATAATATCGTTAAGTACCTTTAGCGTAGCAGAAGTGCATCCGTGACCGGCTCGAAAACCAGATTGCTGAAAGTAGATGGTGTGAATTAAGATATTCAATAATCTGTTTATTAAGTAAACTTTCAAAAATTTTAACAACACATGGCAGAATAGATATTGGTCTATAACAATTCGGATCTAGAGTGTCTCCCCCTTTGAAGAGGGGGATGACCGCGGCAGCTTTCCAATCTTTTGGAATCTCACAAGATACCAAAGAGAGATTAAATATACTAGTAATAAAAGGTGCAATAATTTCAGCAGATAATTTAAAAAAGAAAGGTTCCAAATTATCCATCCCAGCAGATTTGTAAGGATCCAAACTAGATAATTATTTTAAAACTTCAGCTGTTTGTATTTGCGTGAAGGAAAAGTGAGGACGACTTGAGCAAGATACTGTAAATGGTGCAGAACTCGCTGCCGAGTCGGATTTAGGTGAATGAAAAACATGACCAGCTTTAGCAAAGTGTTCATTAAAATTTTCTATTATCAACTGTTTGTCTGTGGTAACAGTATTTCCAAACTTCATTGCAGCGGGCAACTGGGCGGGTATATTTTTATTCTCCATAGACACACAGTGTCCCAGAACTTTTTGGAATTAGTGCTACAGGATGCAAACTTCTGCTTAAAGAAACTAGTCTTTGCTTTTCTAATTGACTGTATATATTTATTTCTAGTTTCCCGAAAAAGTTGCATATCCCGGGGGCTTTTTGATACTAATGCAGAGTGCCACAGAAGATTTTTCTGTTGATTTAGAGCGGACAACTCTGGAGTAAACCAAGGGCTATACCTATTCTTAATTCTCATTTTTTTTAAAGGAGCATGCTTACTTAATATATTTAAAAATGTATTTTTAAAAAGAAACCAAGCATCATCTACTGATGGGATCAGTTCAATTTCATTCCAAGATGCCTGATACAAATCAGATAAAAAAGCCTGTTCACAGAAATGTTTTAAAGTACGTTTAACAGTAATAAGAGGTGATCCTTTGGCCACAGACCCTTTTCGAACACAAGCAATTAAGCAATGATCGCTTAGATTCTGGTTAAAAACAGAAGAAGTGTAATTGAATGGCATGTTAGTCAGGATAATATCTATAATAGTGCCCGCATTTACAGATTTGGGATTGTATCTAGTAGGTTCATTAATGATTTGTGTAAGATTAAGAGCATCTAACCTAGAATGAAAAGTTGCCGGAGCGTTTAGCATGTCCAGGTTCAAGTCACCCAGCAACACAAACTCTGAGGACAGGTGTGGAGCAATCAGCTCACAAATAGCATCCAGGGCACAACTAGAGGCTGTTTACACTTGGCATTAACATGCGTTTTCATCGATCGGATCACAAGTGGACGAGAGAGACACATTACGTTTACACCTGGTATTTAAATCAGTCTCTTTTGTCCACTTTCGACCGCATCTGTCCTGAATACTGTGAGGGGGTGGTCTGTGAGACGGTGGGCGAGTCTCTCTGCTGTCATTGAAACCCGAGCGGGAGTAATTATGAGTTTATATGGACGCAAACTATATTATGTCGGAGTCCACTGCTTGTTTAGCAAGTATACATGCTGCATAGTGTTTTGTATGTTTATATGTTGGAGCTTTCTCTGAATTTTCAGCGCAATTGATGAAATAGGATCGCGCAACTTTCACACGCTTTCAAAACGAAACTACGGAGATCAGCCGCTTTAGTTGTATCAATGAAAGGCTAAAAATAGCGCTGTTCACCATATGTTCACGCCAGAAGTCAAAAAAAGACGTAAAACTTGTGTTTAATACCTCAGATTAGATAAATGGGCGGAGAGAAGGCGGTCGCGTGTGGCTGTTCGAACGCATTCAACCACATATGCGTTCCGCAACTCCAAAGCGATCCGATCGAAAGTGGTTTCAACAACCTCTGAATGTGGTTGAAAGTGGTCGAAAGTGGACGAGCTCAAAACGTTTTGAACACCGTTTACACCTGGCATTAACGTCGTCCACTTGTGATCCGATCGACGAAAACGCATGTTAATGCCAAGTGTAAACAGCCTCCTAGGGGCAGAGGGGTCTGTAACAGGTAGCAACGGTGAGCGACTTGTTTCTTGAAAGGTGGATTTTTAAAAGTAGAAGCTCAAACTGTTTGGGCACAGACCTTGACAGTATAACAGAGATCTGCAAATTATCTCTGCCATACATTACTACGCCACCTCCCTTAGTGGTTCTATCCTGACGAAAAACGTTATAGTTAGGAATAGAAATTTCAGATTTTTGAATGACTTTCCTGAGCCAAGATTCAGACACGGCTACAACATCAGGATTGGTTGAATGTACTAAAGCAGTGAATACATCTAATTTAGGCATAAGGCTTCTGATGTTAACATGCAAGAAACCTAGACTTTTACGATTACAAAATTCGGCAAAGGAAAACGCCTGGGGGACCAATGTATTTGGGGCATCCGGACCTGGATTTGACTCAACATCACCCGAGGAATTTAAAAGAAGTAAAATAACTAACCGAGTAAAAACTGTCAAAACTGGCCTTCTGTTGTTTTGGGTACATATAATGATATGGACAGAATTCTGAACATGATGGGATAAATTAAAAGCATAATAAGACACAATCGGTATAGTGAGTTGTGGATTTAAAGATAATGAACCTAGATGATGAGTAATAAAAAGAGAGATAATATCTCTGGAATCACAGGTTAAATCAGATGAGGTCTCCGCATAAGTAGGTAGTATAACAAATTGATCGTTAAGAATTTGTTGAGGAGAACTATGTATTCTACATTGAATATAAACAATAATAGCTAGCCTAAGCAACAGCACACCAGACATATTGAAACGAAAAAAATCAGGCATTACAAGGCCTAAAAAAAATATAGTGTATTAACGACAACAGTTCAACAGTTCAATGAACAATACAATAAAAAGTCATAAGGCAATGCGGCTAACAAGCTGAGGCTGATAAACGACAGTCACCACAGCTTCCTGAGCTCCGCGCCGACAACCGGAAAATCCGAGCAGGATGACAGGCAAAAGCACTAAGCTTCAGCGACCATGTCAGCACTCCGTTACTCCGCGACGACAGTAACGCGATCCGGGCAGGCAGACGAAACCCAGAGCCACAGGACTCCGACAACCACGCCAACAGACCAACCGGCACCACTCCGTGACAGAAGCAAACAAGGTCCAATCCAGACAGGCCGATGAGAGTAAAACTGCGATGGCCAGAACCGCGGGCCGAAGAACAAATGAAACTCCGATAAACACGCCAGCAGGTAAACCGCAGCAGTCCGGCGAAACTCCACGCCGACAACCAGAAAATCCAAAAGTCCAGGTAAGCCGGCAGGGCAAAACTGCGATAATATCGCTAAATCCAAAGGTGCAAATGAAAGCACAGTCTGATAACTGCTGATTTGCAGGCAAGAATGTAAATATGGGAGGCAAACTGGTTAACTGGTTAAAATTGGTTATCAAGCTTTTTCTCATAAAACAAGACACAACACACAAACACGTCAGCACTGTTTCGCCATCTTGGTTATGTATATCCAGATATACTTAGCCCTGTCACCCAATGACTACAGCCCCATTGACTCTCTATGTAAATGCATTGATGAAATTAACTGTTGGAATGCGTCAAAACTTTCTCCAGTTAAAGAAAGACAAAACTGAAGTCATTGTATTTGGAAATAAAGATAAAACTCTCAAGGTTAATACTTACCTTGACTCCTTACACTGGCTCCCTGTCACATTTAGAATATATTTTAAAGTATTCTTACTCGTTTTTAAATCACTTCATGGCTTAGGACCCAAATACATGACAGATATGCTAACTGAATATAAACCTAACAGATTACTAGGATCCGGTCAGTTAGAAATACCAAGGGTTCACTCAAAACAAGGTGCGTCAGCATTTAGTTATTATGCCACCTCTAGCTGGAATCAGCTTCCAGAAGAGATCAGATGTGCTCTAACAGTAAACACTTTCAAATCTAGATTAAAAACACATCTGTTTAACTCTGCATTTACTGAATGAGCACTGTGCTGCTTCACACTAACTGCACTTTGAAGGAATGGTTCACTTTGGAATTGGGGTTCTGTCATCGTTTTCTCGTCCTCGTGTTGTTCTGGACCTGTGTGGGTTTCTTTTTTCTGGTGGGCACGGGGGAGGATGTTTTGGGAGGTGGTGGTGGGCGCGCGGCGGTGGGTGGCCGTGGACTTCCATGGTGGGAATTTAAAAAAATATGATGGAACTTTTTACCATTATTTAACAAAATATTTTCTTAGTCATTTATCCAAATACTTACAAAATATATATATATTTTTTTCTCCTACTGTGGAGGTTTATGGTCGCTTGCTGCTGTGTGTTTGCCGTCATTTCTCGGGGTATCTGTGTTCGTGGGAGGAGGGGGATGCGTGCGGGTTTGGAGCAGCATGGGGATGGGTGGATGGTGGCGGAGTTTTTCATTTTGAAGTGAACTATCTTTCACTCAAGTCACTTTTACACCTGTTTTATTCTTTTTAACATTTTAAACTGTTTTTATTAAAATCACATTTATTTTCTTTAATTGTTGATTTAAATTCTCACACATCTTTGTTTTTATTGTGATTTTATCGTGTATCTCTTATTTTTACATTTTCTTTTTTATATATTGTTTTCTCATTTCTGTGTAAAGCACTTTGAATGACCTCTGTGTATGAAATGTGCTATACAAATAAACTTGCCTTGCCTTGCCTTGCCTTGCCTTGTAATTATGAGCATATGTGCGTAGGCATGTATATGTGTTTGTATATGAGTATATATACAGTATGTATATATTTATGTGTGCATGTACCCATATTTATGCAGGTATATTGCATATGCCTAAACTACGATGGGTAGATGTTGTTTGGTTAGCAGGGAGGTGTAATAAGGTGTTGTAAATATATGTTGCCCCATGTTCAGTAACCAAATACACTTTCATTCATTCATTCAAGTGGGAATAATTTTCCAACTTTTTCTCACCACAAATTGTTTGTTTTTTATTTTAAAGAAAGTTTTGGAAAATCTTATCTTCAGTTTTATTTAATTATATTTCTTGAATATATCAGTATTGCTTTACATTGATGTTAAATATCCATATATCCAAATATGCTAAAAAACAAACAGGTTTCCATAGGGTGCCCTAATGTTTTACATAACTATATGTAAAATGGAAACATACATTGTCAATAACAGGATTTAACCTGATTTCATCAACATTTATCCAGGCAAAAACAAGACTAGAACCACTTCTAGAGAAGAGCATTTCTGCAAAGGAACTTTTGACTCAAACCCTTATAACATAAAGCCCTTGTGACAACTTCCTCATGTTTGTCATACCTTCGGTCTTTCCTATGCCAAGATCTCCAGGTCCAATTATAATCTCACACAGTGTATGTGACAGCTCCCACTTTACTAACCATGACCTTTGCTTTCACCTCAATCTTTCCTCATCAGCAAGAAAACATGCTTTCTGACCTTCCCAAATCCCTTTTATCTGTATTGTATGGGTTCAAATTATAACATAAGATAGCGGGATGATGTTGACAAAAACAGAGAAATGAGAAAGAATATGACTAAAAATCCCATCTGCCACCCCAGATCATCTTTGTTTTTGGAGATGCTAAAAAAGACAGGGAATTAGCGAACTAGAAAACATTATGAAGGCCTATAGGTAAATATGTCACATTGAAGATGAGGAAACAAAGCCGATGTTACAGTCACAATACTAACAACATTTAAAGAAAAGTGCAGACAAACACTATAAAATGAACAAATAGAGACAGACAATGGCTCCTCCTCAGAGGTATTATGTCCTGATGTCTATAAATTTAGAGTGACACTGGGGAGCATTGCAAACCCCCCATCTTTTCCAGTAGATGAGAGGCGGAAGGGATTGAGGGTTGTGGATTTTAGCTGTGACAGGGCTCGGGATAGCAGCTTGGTTGTTGATCCGAGACATGTTTTGGATGAAGAAGCTGAAAAGTTTAGCTAATTTAGAAGAGTGAGGAAGATTTCAGGCCTTTTGTTGGAGCCTGTTTTATCTGTTGCTGGAAAAAAATGGCCCCCGAGATGTATTGGAAATGAATTACAGCTTTTTTTTCCTCTGCCTATCGTTGTCTGGACTCCTATTTGTGTTTTTGTAATCATTATAGTAGAAACACAACCAGGGACACGCGTGATAAACTTATCAATGTTTGTTTACAGCCGCCGCCATTACCTCACGTGTTGATCATGAAAGCAGTGAATGTGTGCACATGCGAGTGATCCTGTGTTTAATAAACTTGCTGTGCGGAGATATGCGCTTAGACGCAACTAAATAAGGATTGTACTGTTTGCAATTGCGTATTTTATAAGAATACCAAAAAGCGCGTCGAGTTTCCTGACTCGCGTGTTTGTGTATGTGCGTTCCCGTCGCCTCAGCTGTTTGACAGAAGACAAAGAAAACACTCGCGTCTGGAGATACTGACACACATCCGCAAGTAAATAAGGATTTATATGTCGGACATCGATCCCGTCACACTGACGAAGCACACACACTCGCGTCTGTCTGGAGATTTAGGCGCGAGTAAACAAGTATGTGATGTGTGCAATCGCATCTTTTATAATGATACCACAAAGCGCTTCAAATATGAGGCATTGTGTGTTTGTGTGTGCGTTTGGACGTCGATCGAGTCACACTCGCGTCTGGAGATAACTTTAGTTACAGTCACGAGTAAACAAGTAGATGTCATGTTTCCAGCACTCGGATTAAAACTTAACACAGCAGTAATGGCTGCAGAGACGGAATGTCCATTGACTGTGGGGTTGACTAATGAATATGGATGATCTCTGCTCTTTTCTTCAATGGAGCGGGGCATGGCTCATTATAGATAATGAAGCAAGAGAAGAAAGACGGTACATCTCTCTCTTCTAATACAGTTAACAACGAATTACAATATTTGTTTTCGATTTCACTTACATCTTCCAAAAGCAGACATTCCAAGCATTATGTAGACATTTATCTTTTGTTTATATGACAAATATTCGTTAAGTTAGAGTTAATTTTTCTGACGTGTTTCTGAAAGGACTTCACTGAGGGAGAGAGAACAAAACGCGCATCATGTTTATTTTCTTAATTTTGCGAAAAGCACAACATGCTGTTTTTATTGGGAGTGGACAGAAAAAAACTAGACAATTTAACGTTTTAAATGATGTATAAATCATATCTGTATGTCAAAAATCAGCAGAGTTATCTAAGTCTCTTTGGGGAGTGATCGAAAAATAAAGAGTTTGCGGCGCCCGCGCCGCAGCCGACCCCAGAGTGTTAATTATAACTTCCATTCGTTAAGCCCTGATTGTAAATTTGTAATTACTCTCCTCTAGCCATGAATCAAAAAGCAGGAGAGGGGTATACTAAGCCGATCAAATGAAGTCTATTTCTGGCTCTGGCTGGTTTCTGTTTTGTCTCCCCCTCATGTTGTAGGAGCTTGTTTAATTTTTTCACTTTTTGGAGAGGTGTGATGAAGAAATGAGAATTGGAAATTTTTACCATCCTTCTCTGGTCTGCAACTCAAAACTTTTAATTTAAATGTGACATGGAATTATAAAAATAAACCCCTGAGCTCAGCCTGGCAAGGAACTACTGGTTTTCCCTAACTTAAAGGAATAGTCAATTTTCTTAAAAGAAAAATCCAGATAATTTACTCACTACCATGTCATCCAAAATGTTGATGTCTTTCTTTGTTCAGTCGAGAAGAAATTATGTTTTTTGAGGAAAATATTGCAGGATTTTTCTCATTTTAATGGACTTTAATAGAGCCCAACATTTAATACTTAACTCAACACTTAACAGTTTTTTTCAACGGAGTTTCAAAGGACTACAAACGATCCCAAACGAGGCATAAGGGTCTTATCTAGCGAAACGATTGTCATTTTTGACAAGAAAAATAAAAATTTTTTCACTTTTAAACCACAACTTTTTGTCTAGATCCGGTAGTGATGCGCCAGCGTGACCCCACGCAATACGTCATGACGTCAAGAGGTCACAGAGGACGAATGCGAAACTCCGCCCCAGTGTTTACAAGTGTGTTGAAAGAGGACCGTTCCTACGTTGTTGTATGTCAACTGATACTAATTAATGTCTTTGTGTCAGTTTATTGTTTACAATGGTCCGCAAATGTGCGTTTTATATATGTAACACGTGACCTCCCTACGTCACTACGCATTTACGTTAGGTCACGCTGGACCGGACCTAGACGAAAAGTTGTGGTTTAAAAGAGCATATTTTTTATTTTTCTTGTCAAAAATGACAATCGTTTCGCTAGATAAGACCCTTATGCCTCGTTTGGGATCGTTTATAGTCCTTTGAAACTCAGTTGAAAAAAACTGTTAAGAGTTTAGTTAACACTCTGGGGTCGACTGCGGCGCGAGCGCCGCAAACTCTTTATTTTTCAATCACTCCGCAAAGAGACTTAAATTACTCTGCTGATTTTTGACATACAGATATGATTTATACATCATTTAAAAAGTTAAAGTGTCTAGTTTTTTTCTGTCCACCCCCAATAAAAACAGAATGTTGTCTTTTTCGCAAAATTAAGAAAATAAACATGATACGCGTTTTGTTCTCTCTCCCTCAGTGAAGTCCTTTCAGAAACGCCTCAGAAAAATTATCTGTAACTTAATGAATACTTGTCATAGAAACAAAAGATAAATGTCTATATAATGCTTGGAATGTCTACTTTTAAATGATGTAAGTGAAATCGAAAACAGATATTGTCATTCGGTGTAAACTGAGAAGGAGGAGAGGTAGCGTCTTTCTTCTGTTACCTCATTATCTGTAATGAGATGAGATCGCCACACCCCCGCGCCATTGAAGTGAACGAGCAGAAACATCCATATGCATAACTCGTGCCTCCTGCAGTCAATGGATAAGCAATCCTCAACCCAGTCTCTTTATTCCTTGTTATGCTGAGTTGTTTCATCCGAGTGCATCAAACATAACATCTAAATCCTTATTTACTTGCGTATGTGTGACAGTATCTCCAGACGCGTGTGTTTTCTTTGTTCTTCCGTCAAACACATCACGCGATGGGAACGCACATACACAAATCCACGAGTCAAGAAATTTGACGTGCTTTTTGGTATTCTTATAAAATACGCGATTGCAAACAGTACAATCCTTATTTAGTGGCGTCTAAGCATATATCTTCGCACAGCAAGTTTATTAAACACAGGATCACTCGCATGTGCACACATTCACTGCTTTCAGGATCAACACGTGAGGTAATGGTGGCGGTTGTAAACAAACATTGATAAGTTTATCACGCGTGTCCCTTGTTGTGTTTTTACTATAATGATTACAAAAACACAAATAAGAGTCCAGACAACGATAGGCAGTTGTTCTTTTGAGCTTTTTACTGCACAAAAGTAAACCTCTCGCTGGCCAACCAAACACTAACCCTGTGTTCATTTTATGATGGCCAAACAGTATCTTTACCATGATTAGGCTACTATGTTTTTAAATGGTAACTTATATTTGTGAAATTAATAGAAAATATTTCAATAGAAATATATATAATGTGTGTGTGTGTGTATTTACATTATATTGAAAAGTAAACCTTATCATGGTTTTACTACAGAGAAAGTCACATTCCTACAAGGCTCATTATGTGGCTCATTATTCAACTCTTTTGTTTCTCAGCTGTCAATCACTGATTATTCAGGAGCTTTCCCACCTCCACGCATACGGTCTTTCCCAAGCAAAAGTGTCTTAGAAATTGTAAATCAATATATTGTTTTATGTGAATGAGTAGGCAGAATGATTTTCACATAATTTTGAAGAAAAAACTCTAGACTACTAGATCCTGTTTAGAAAAGTCTTGGGAAAACTTTAGAATGAGTTTTGTGGACTTATATCAGTGACTTAAATATTTTGCTTTTTCAAAAACCACGCATAAACATTTTTCTCTTAAAAATACAAACATGTGCATACATGTTGATTATATAATATTGTAGCCCAGTTTGTTCTGAACACGGTGTTATGAGAATTTTGCCATTAATATGTTTTAAAGCAACTGAAAAAAGCACAAATGTCAGTGCATGTCAAAACTTCCCCAGGGCCCTAAAAACCCTTTAGACCCCAGAGGGTTAAGTATTAAATGTTGGGCTCTATTAAAGACTATTGAAATGAGAAAAATACTGCAATGTTTTCCTCAAAAAACATAATTTCTTCTCGACTGAACAAAGAAAGACATCAACATTTTGAATGACATGGTGGTGAGTAAATTATCTGGATTTTTCTTTTAAGAAAATGGAATATTCCTTTAAGAGGGAATTAAAGGGACTGGCATTTAAAAGCTACAGTATATTCTCAGTGACTAAGGATGTGGTCACTTCTTGTGACTCTTACAAAAAATTCTGAGCAAGCTTTTTTGAGATCATTTATTTTTAGCTGCCTTTATTTTTAGATGCCTTATTTTAAAAATCCAAGCACAGACTTTCAAACTATTTTTTTCAAACCTGAGTCTCATGGTTATATGCTAGGAATTTCCATGATCCTCTTTGATGTATAGTATGGTACTTTCTGGCTGCCGGCAGTACCGGGTCAACTGTCAGGCTGGATTGAATGTTGACCGCTCTCAGGATGTGAGATATGATGTGATGGCCTTGTCTGGCTGATTGACCTGTCCGAAAAAATGATGCGTACATAGAGTAGAGTCCCAGTTGCACACAGCAGATCAAAAGAAAGGAATGATCCTTCAAAGTTCTATGAACCTTACAGTTGTTGTTTTTTTTTTTTTTTACAAATAATGGATTTTAGCAGGGTGAATCACATGCACTAGGGTGGCAAAGTAAATCAAATTTTCCCTTGTTAACTTTGACATTTGAGTATATAAGGGCAAGCTTTGGCCACATGGACGTGTGTCATTGTTGCTACGGTACATTAATGTGATGTCATTGGTTGTTGGCAAAGGTAGGTTATTGTTTGTTTGTAGCTTTTAGTTTCGTGCTTTGTGCTTGAGGGATAATAATGTGTATTTATTGTTAGAAAATGCTGTATGTTGTCTGCTTGGCTGAGCCCTCTGTGCTTATTCCTCCCAGTATGTGATTTACCTTATTCTTTTCTAAATGAGTTCAGATTTGTTTCATTCTGTTTTTTTTTTTTTAGTTAGGCATATGTGTATGCAGCTGAAAACAGTAAGTAATTCCATCACTGGCGTGAGCTGCATCATTCGTTTTAGTATGTATTAATGATTTCTTCTTCCAGTTTTAGTAGTTTAATGTCGAATTATTTATTTTTCATGTTCGGCAGGTTCATGATCATGTAAAAGGATTTCAGTGGTCCCTTTGAGCTAAACGCTAACTGATTTAACTGTGTTGCTGTTTTGCCCTTGCTTGCTTTGATGCTGTTACTGTGCTCGTCTGCGAGCTTCGCTCTGTATCGCCACTTCCTGCTTCTATTAATAAACATCTTGGATGCTGTTATGGTGTTCGTCTGCCGAGCTTTGCTCTGCCTAGTGCTTTATACTGCCGTTTCCTGCTGCTATCAATAAACTCTTTTGGTGCAGTGGCTGTGCTTGGTTACAGAGTTGTGCTTTGTTGGTATTTCATGCTCATATTCTGCTGTACTAATGAATCCTTGGCTTAAGACCAGTGTTGGGAACGTTACTTTAAAAAAGTACTTAGTTATGGTTACTAATAACTTTTCACAAATAGTAACTTAGTAAGTAACTGCGTTACATCATTATAAAAGTAACTAATTACCAGGGAAAATAATTATTGCGTTACTTAAACAAAAAATAAAATATTTCAAATAACTTGGATGCCCCAAATATTAAATCTGTTAAATGACTAAAATGGATACTAAAGAGAAACCACTAATTTTGTTGCAGCATGTGACGATGTGAGGTGCTTTATTAGATCAGAATTACTTGCCACAGACGTGGATAGACTGTTTCTTCCTGGGCATAATTTGCACATTACATAAACATTTTTGCCTTTCACCTCAATAATGGAAAAGTAGTGGAAAAGCTTGTTGTATTCGCCATCGCCCTGTCGCCAGTGTGTACGGAGTGATTGCTGCGCGATGACCGGGCTGCCTGTCAGTTCTTTGAGATGGGGCACAGCAGCAGCACTGTTGCTCGTTGAGAAGAGAGAACGACGCATGTTTTCATGTCAGTCTACAAAAGTCTCCAACCACGCCAGAAAAGCTTTTTTAAATAAAGTCGCTTAATTGATAGAAAGTTGCTAAATCTAGCGACATTTTTGCATTTTTTATTAGTTTTTATTTTATATTTCGTTTTGACTTTTTGTTTTTATATTCAGTTTAGTATTAATTCATTTTTAAAGTGGGTTTGCTAGTTTATTTTAATTTTTTTTAAATGCTTAGTTTTAGTTTAGTTGTGTACTTTTACTTTTTTGAGTAGTTTTTAAAATCTGTACTTTTACTTTTACTTAAGTATGTTTTATTTAAAGTATTGTACTTTGCTACATTTTAAATCATATCCGTTACTGAGTAAATTTTTTTTTTAAAAGCAAGGTGATAAAAACGCGTAACGGATGATTGATGGGCGGGGGAACGCGCAAAAAGAACAATGGAGACGGACGAGACAGGCGCGCGCTAATGCAGACCCGCCTCAGTTCAAATCTTATGAAGGAAAACCCCTGGTCATATTTAAGCGACCACTTTCCACTTTCCACTGCGAGTGTTTCATTCCTATGAAAGGTAGGATTCATGCTTTGAGTACGAAATTGCCGACCGGGTTTCTACCGCTCATTTGCACGACGCGTTTTTAAAAACATGCGCATTATCTTCCGAGGTCTAGCAGCTTTGCGTCAAGTCAAACACAACTTCAGAACGTCCTCGAGAATGCGCAGTAGAGGTGTGCGATACCGCTAGATTTGGTATCGATCCGATACCAAGTAAATACAGGGCCAGTATCGCCGATACCGATACTTTTTTATAATTAAGGTGGATGCGTCTTCAACCTAAATCTAAATGAATTTTCATGACTTTTAATTTGTTTTTGTGATTTGCATTTTGGGTTATTAATCAGTACTACAAAAGCTTTTGTTCAGAAACAACTTTTGGTTACTTCTGTTTTATTTAAATAAACAAAGTTACAAAATAATTACTTCACAAATATAAAAAATGTAAAAACAAATTCTCTTTTCAAGTAGCATGTTAACAAAAAATTATTCTCCTCTTTAGTGCACTTCTTTTCAGGATTTTTTTCTTAAATAAACAAAGTCACAACGTTTTACTTCACAATAAATATAAAAAATGTAAAACAAATTCTCCTTGTAATACGATATAATGAGAACAAAATAACGTTTTGTAATAACAAATAACTGTAATGACACGAACTGAGCGGAAGCAATTGCAGGTGAAGTAACAATGTTTATTTATAAAACACAGAGAGAGAGAGAAAACACAAGCAGGGAATGTCCGGTGTTGTTGGCAATGGTGACGAGGACTACGGTGGTAGGTGGTTATTGAGTGCGGCGTTGGTGGAGTGGTGAGCAGTGGTAAATCCAATCTGTGCACGGAACATCCACACGGAGACGACGACGACAATAAACAATCCACAATGCAACTCGTAATCCAAGACGAAGAACCACACAACACGAGGACCAAACAGATAGTGATCATCTGGCAGGGAACAGAGAGTCATGTGAGTATTTATGGAGGAGATGTAATGATAAGCAGCTGGAGCGAGGCAATCAACACACAGGTGAGCGGCATCAGCCTAACGAGCACATGGCAGAGCTGTGAGTAACAAACACACACACAAACATGACATGGAGGAAACAGTGGATTTCCTACCGTGACAGTACCCCCTCCCCTAGGAACGCCCCTTGACGTTCCCAGCCTGCTTTACCTGTTGATTGTAAACATCGATAAGGCGGTGATCCAGTATGTCCCGAGCAGGAACCCACCTTCTCTCCTCCGGACCGTAACCTTCCCAATCCACCAAGTACTGAAATCCGCGTCCCCTCCGTCTGGAGTCCAGAATACGATTAACCGAATAAGTCGGTTCCCCATTAACGAGACGAGGCGGGGGGGGGAACCGGGGCAGGCGGATTAAGACGTGAAAAAATCACCGGTTTAATTTTGGAGACGTGGAACACAGGGTGAACCCTCCTGTACGCAGGAGGAAGGCTCAGACGCACTGTTACCGGATTAATGATTTTGGTAACAGAAAACGGCCAATAAATTTGGGAGCAAGTTTATTCGAGAAGGAACGCATCGGAATGTTCTGGGTAGAAAGCCACACTCTTTGACCGACGACGTAACGGGGAGGCTTCGACCGGTGGCGATCGGCCTTAGCCTTGGTGCGCGACCTCACCTGGAGCAGAGCTCTACGAGCTCTGGTCCAGGTGCGGTGACACCTCTGGACTAATGCGTGTGCGGAGGGGACCGAAACCTCGGATTCCAGACTAGAAAAATTTGGTGGTTGGTAACCTAGACTACACTTAAAAGGAGACATGCCCGTGGATGACACTGGCAGAGAGTTGTGTGCGTACTCCACAACTGAGAGTTGTTGACTCCAGGACGAAGGATTCTTGGAATCCAAACATCGTAGCACCCTCTCGACATCCTGATTGGCTCGCTCGGTTTGGCCATTGCTCTGGGGATGGAACCCTGAAGAAAGACTAACAGTCGCTCCTAGCAATTTGCAAAACTCACGCCAAAATTTGGATACGAATTGGGGACCTCTGTCAGAGACCACGTCTGTCGGGAGGCCATGTATACGGAAGACGTGGTCAATGACAGTTACCGCTGTTTCCTTGGCTGAAGGTAATTTGGGCAAGGGAATAGAGTGAGTCGCCTTCGAGAACCGGTCCACTACGGTTAAAATCACCGTATTACCCTGGGAGGGTGGGAGGGCGGTAATAAAGTCTAGCGAGATGTGGGACCAGGGTCTCGAAGGGACTGACAGCGGTAAAAGTAACCCATCTGGAGGTCGATTGGAAGTCTTACCAGTGGCACAAACCGAGCAAGCCAAGACGAAATCGTGAGTGTCACGAGCCATACCTGGCCACCAGAATCGTTGCTTAACTAGGAATCTAGTCCTACTAACCCCTGGATGACAGGCAACACTGGAACCATGACCCCACTGAGGGACGTCTGACCGTAACTCCTCCGGCACAAATAAGCGGTTCGGTGGGCAACGGGCCGGGGGCGTTACCCCTTCTAAGGCTGTCAACACCTTCGATTCGACCTCCCATCTGAGCGCGGAGATAATGATGGTCTCCGGTAAAATTCGCTCGGGAGTGGCAGTACGATCGGAACGCTCAAAAAGGCGGGATAAAGCATCGGGTTTGATGTTCTTGGAACCCGGTCGGTAAGAAAGAGTAAAATCGAAACGACCGAAAAACAAAGCCCACCGAGCCTGCCTGGAGTTAAGTCTTTTGGCGGTTCTAATGTATTCGAGATTCTTATGGTCCGTCCATACAATAAAGGGTACCCCTGACCCTTCAAGCCAGTGACGCCATTCTTCCAGTGCTAACTTGACTGCCAACAACTCTCGATTGCCATTGTCATAATTAACTTCCGCAGGAGATAAGCAATGAGAAAAATACGCGCAAGGATGAACCTTTCCGTCTGAGGATGCGCGCTGGGAAAGCACTGCTCCTACCCCCACCTCTGACGCATCGACCTCCACTATGAATTGACGTGTGCGATCAGGTGAGACGAGAATGGGAGCTGAAACAAGGCAGCATTTCAGCATTTCAGAGAGACGCTCCCTGCAACCTCTCGAAGGCTGAAGACATCAACGGCAAAGGATAAGTATTCTTTACCGTTATGTTATTCAGCCCTCGGTAATCAATACAAGGTCGCAAGGATCCGTCCTTCTTCCCCACAAAAAAGAACCCCGCCCCCGCTGGAGAAGAGGAAGGACGAATGAACCCCGTTGCCAGAGAATCAGAAATGTATTTCTCCATGGCCTCCATCTCAGGAACGGATAGAGAGTATAACTTGCCTTTAGGCGGAAACGTACCTGGCAATAAATCTATGGCACAGTCATAGGGACGATGAGGAGGGAGAGAATCAGCCCGAGACTTACTGAACACCTCCTTCAGGTCGTGGTACTCCGCGGGCACGTTAGCCAAATCCACTGCTTCCCCCTGAAACACAGACTCAGAAACAGTAAGACACGCAGAGACAAGACAAGACTTATGACACTCCTCGCTCCAGCTGGTGACTGAGCCCAGTCTCCAGTCGACCTTAGGGTTATGGGTATGGAGCCAGGGATGACCAAGGACGATGGGAGAGAGTGAGATGTCTGTAACAAAAAAGGAGATCTTCTCGGTATGGTTGCCTGAGGTGATAAGAGTGATGGGGGCAGTGGTGTCCATGGTGGGGATGGTGGGTAATTCATGTCCATTGAGAGCGAAGGGTGCAATCTGGTGAGTGAGTGGGATGACGGGGATTTGTAGCTTACGTGCAAGTGAAGAGTCAATGAAATTCCCCTCTGCCCCGGAGTCCAGTAGTGTGTGGTCGGTGTGTGACTTGGTGGACCACCGTAGTTTCACCGGAAGGAGAGTAGATGTCGTCGAGGTCTTGCGAGCAGAGATCCCGCCCGATAGTAGCCTCCGTCTTACTATCGGGCTTGGTCTTTTACCGGACATCTCTGGCAGTTATGACCCATCTCGCCACAGTACAAACAAAGACCAAGGGATCTCCGCCGGTTCCTCTCCTCCCGGGAAAGCCGAGCGCTACCCACCTGCATGGGCTCAGGATCGGGGAGAACGTTGCTAGGCGTCTTTCTGGGAGGGCTGGACGACTCAGGTCGGCGCTGTATGCTGGTAGGTCTCCGTCTACGGTCCGCTACGGTCAGCCTAGCGTCGACCCGGATAGCCAGATCCACCAGCCCGTTGAGAGATGTGGGTAGTTCCGAGGTGACGATCTCCCGCTGGATACGCTCCGAAAGCCCATGCAGGAAATGATCCCACTGAGCCTCCTCGTTCCACTTACACTCTGCCGCCAGGGTCCGGAACTCGATAGCGTAGTCAGATACAGTTCGGTTCTCTTGTCTTAGCTCGGTGAGGAGGCGAGCAGCTTCTCTCCCGGCGACGGAGCTGTCGAACACCCTCTTCATTTCCTCAGATAAGAGGGTGAACGAAGAACAGCAGACGTCATTATTCTCCCACACCGCCGTCCCCCAGAGGGCAGCCTTGCCCTTCAGTAGGGAGAGAGTAAACGCCACCTTGGTCTCCTCGAGGAAGAACGATCGGGGCTGTTGAGCGAAGTGCAGAGAACAGTGAGACAGAAATGTACGGCAATAATTAGGCTCACCGGAGTATTTCTCAGGGATCGCTAATCGGGGCTCCGGATGAAAACCACCCCCTGGAGGAGAAGATGGTGCGGGCGGTGTGGGTGGCGCAGTGGGAAGCGAAGGATGAGAGGAACGCTGAGAGAGCTCGGACACCTTCGTCACCATTGCATGGACGGCTTTTCGCATTTCGTTGATCGACTGGTCCTGAAGATCCATACGAGCCAGAGTTCGCTGGAGAAATTCCTCCAGCGTGGCCGTGGGTTGGTCTCCTGCTGCTTCCATGTATGGCCAGATGATTCTGTAATGACACGAACTAAGCGGAAGCAATTGCAGGTGAAGTAACAATGTTTATTTATAAAACACAGAGAGAGAGAGAAAACACAAGCAGGGAATGTCCGGTGTTGTTGGCAATGGTGACGAGGACTACGGTGGTAGGTGGTTATTGAGTGCGGCGTTGGTGGAGTGGTGAGCAGTGGTAAATCCAATCTGTGCACGGAACATCCACACGGAGACGACGACGACAATAAACAATCCACAATGCAACTCGTAATCCAAGACGAAGAACCACACAACACGAGGACCAAACAGATAGTGATCATCTGGCAGGGAACAGAGAGCCATGTGAGTATTTATGGAGGAGATGTAATGATGAGCAGCTGGAGCGAGGCAATCAACACACAGGTGAGCGGCATCAGCCTAACGAGCACATGGCAGAGCTGTGAGTAACAAACACACACACAAACATGACATGGAGGAAACAGTGGATTTCCTACCGTGACAATAACGTTAGTGCAGTTCTTTTCAGGATTTAAAAAAATAATAATAATCATCAATAAAAACCAATTACTGTAAATACAAAATATAAAATGTAAAAATTAAACAACACCCAAAGCCTTCAGTTCAAAGAAATACTCCCAGAATCCCCTGTGGTCCCTGTTCCCCTGTGCAGAAAAGAGGTTTTGGTTAGAGGTTTTTGTTCAGGAACAGAATCATGTTCACATTTTTTGCTTTTATCGCAGATCGCCTGTGACTAATTAACTGTCCTGCCTTTGAAAAAATCCTCTCAGCTGGCACTGATGTTGCAACCACTCCCAGGTTTTTCTTCGCAAGTTTGCTAAGAGAGGGGAATGTTTGTGCGTTGTTTTTCCACCAAAGTAGTGTATCCTGATTACGAGGAATTGGCCTCTCTTCTGAGTACCTGCGCATTTCAATTAGTGCATCTGTGCTAGTTGTCCGATGCTGCTGAGATACAAGGACCTGAGAGTCAAAATTTTCCCATATCCCACCTTTTGCTGCAGGTGGGGATGCAGGAGCCCTGCAGACAAGCTTGAACTAGTAGTAGGGGCTGAATCAGAGCTGGTGGCAGAGCTGGTGGCAGAGCTTAATCCAGATGTTGAAGGTGCTGAGGTCTTACTCATTGACTGCATTTCTGTAATGAGTCGAGCTTTTACAGGCTCAACATTTGCAGAGTCACGGAATCCCAGGTTTTTAAATCGAATGTCCAGATAGGTGCTGACAGCAAGTCCATAAAATGTCTCAATAGACCTGAAACGATGATGGCATTGTGCTGACAGCTCAGCAGCTAGCTTGCTACCTTGTCGCTCAGAAGCTGAAGCAGTTCTCAGGAGCACTGAAACCAGGGGAATCACCTTCGAAACTGAAACATGTTTTTCAGTAGATACCTCCCTGGTTGCTTCTTCAAATGGTCTCAGTGCGTCAATAGAGAGACTGATAACAGACCATTGCTCCTAATTCAAGCAAAGCGAGCTCTTGCCAAGTAGACAGAGAACTGTGGTAACTGCCTCTTTTTGCTCCAACAATCTCTCCCACATGTAGAAGACAGAGTTCCACCTTGTCTCAACTGCTTGAAGGAGTTTATGTTCAGGGAACTTCTGCTGCTTTTGGATTTCTTTTAGCTTGTCTGCAGCTCTAGTGCTGTGGTGAAAGAAAGTAACTATAGCACTACTTCTCTTCTGGAGTTCTAGTATGTCAGGGTGAGCCTTGAGAGAGTCTTTCACCACCAAATTTAAAGTGTGTGCGAAACATGGGTAGTGTGACCAACCAGCTTTACGCACAGCAGCAACCATGTTGGCGCCATTGTCTGTTACTACAGCCTGAATCTTTTCTGAAATGTTCCATTCTTCCGCAATTCTGGTTAACTGCGAACAAATATTGTCTGCAGTGTGTTGTCCAGAAACAGAGCACGTTTCAAGCATGTATGCCAGCATTTGCCAGTTTTCATCTATGATGTGGCATGAGACTGTTAAATATGCGTCTGTCGCCGTTGATGTCCACATGTCAGTTGTCAGCACAACATTGTCCACACTGCTTAATGCCTTTCTGACCTTAGAGGAGCACTCTTCATAAAGTGCAGGTAGTTTCCCCTCCATCAGAGTTTTCCTACTTGGAATTTTGTACTGTGGCTCAAGTGTCTTTACAAAATTCCTAAAGCCGACATCTTCCACTATGGAAAGAGGCTGCAGGTCCTTCACAATCATTTCTGAAAGGCGCCTTGTAATATCCACTGCTCTTGGAGAATCAGTTATTGATAAAATAATAATAAATAATAATAATAATAATAATAATAATAATAATGCACATCTACGTGTAGTTTAAATATAGAAACTAGTATCCATTTCACAGCTAACACAAAAAGGGTAATTATATTCAAATATCAAATATGACCTACATTATATTCAGTATATTTGTTTCAGTTCCAGTAAATGTATTTATTTAAATAACACGCTTTAATGGAATTCATGTATTACTTCTAGGTCTTAGCATAATTCTTAAGTTGACTAAAGTAACAAATGACCAGTTATTAATTATTATTAACTAATGCTGAAGATGACTAAAATATGTCTTTCATCACTCTTATCTACCTGGATATTCTCTGCCAAACTGAAATGCCTCTGGAAGTGACTTCTGCCTCTGAGTCGCGGGTCTGTCTGGGCCAGGGGGTGGGGTAGGGGGATTTTTCTCCTCCTCTCTCCGTTTCTGCAGCTCTGCATTTTCTGGTCCGTGATTTTTCATATGTTTGTACAAATTAGTTGTATTGCCACTGTATTTTAAAGACTTTCTACAAGTGGTACAAGTCGCTGTTGTCTCATTTTCGGGCTGAAAATACAGCCATACAACGCTCCTCTTTCTCTCAGCTGCCATTCTCCGCCTCCTTTGACTGACTGCTGTTAGAAATGCGCGGCTGAGCGGCGCACGCGCCTGACTGCTGGTGGTAGCGCACGTGGTGAGTCACGTGACGGTACAACACAGGAGAGGGGAAGGAGAGCAGTGTCGAGCACGAGCAGCACTCTTGAGAGCTTGCTCTGCTCTGTGACAGCAGCAGCATTTTGACAAACACAGCCAGGTCGCAAAACGAGAGAAACTGAAACTAAAAAAGTATCGATATTTTCACGTTGGTATCGATCAATACGTATACCAACGTTGGTATCGATATTATCGATATTAGTATCGATTGCCCACCTCTAATGCGCAGGTCATTAGACATTGCAGAGAGAGAGAAAGCGAGAGAGAGAGAGAGAGAGAGAGAGAGAGAAAGAAGATAAAGGTCTGACATCAGGTACCCAGGTCAGGGAAGCTAGAAGACAATATACGTGTCAAACTATATAGCCATGGCACTCATCTCATTATGTGCTCATTTAAACTATAGTTTAATAAAATAATGTATGTTACCAGCAATACATCAATTACAACCTTACTATAGTAATTGTATTTACTAGCTGCTGACCATTTTCAAAAGTGCATAACTCACATGTAAAAATCATTAAACATTTCCATAAATGTTTCTTAGTTTAAAAAAGCTTTTTATTTTATTAACTTTTTGTTATTGCACTGTAATTGTTAAGATGTTCCTAGTACTTCCTCAGATGATGTGGCCACGGATTTTTGTTTTCTTTAAATAAACTTTATATTCTCTTATCTTTCAAACACGTAGTGGTGTAATACATTTTGGAAGCTTATACATGTATATGTTTTCTTCAGTGGTAAAGCATTGACATAACCATAGAAAAAGGGTCAGTATAATTCATACTATAAGTCTAACACTGAGAGTCAAGGATCTTCTGTGCAGCAGTAAGATTGTTCAAAGTATCATAACAATAGGGTTACAACTCACTAAAGTGATCCGGGTTGTGTGAGTCACTTGAGTCAGTATTGCTAAATTGCCAAGGAAACTCAGTACAGACCCACTTGTAACCGGCTGATCCACGCGACTCGAGATTCTCAGAGCCGGAAACATTGCAGACTCGCAGACCATGGACATGAGACTCACTCTACAGATCCACTAACCTGGTTAGTGGATCTATAGAGCGCCTGAAGTCTCCTCAAAAGAAAATCCATAACAAAAGCCTTTCACTTCTGAAATAACATGCTTAAAGGTTGTAGGTTTGGTGTGTATGGTCGACCATTTAAAAAATAAGCCTAATAACAATAACAAAAGCATAATAATATAGAGAAAATATAGAAAAAAACTGTCCTGCCCAGAGCCGGAGAGACAGTTCACGCAGATCAGCTGGTTACGGATCAGCCGGTTACGAGTTGAGAGATTCTCGAGTCAGAGCATATTCGCATGTCTCTCGAGTCCACATTGTTTCCGGCTCTGAGAGTGAGAATCTCGGGTCAGTGCGCGGCTTGTGCGGATCCACAGGTCTCTCGAGTTTGCAATGCTTCCGGCTCTGAGTGAGAATCTCGGGTCAATTTGCGGATCCGTAGGTCTCTCGAGTTTGCAATGTTTCCGCCTCTGTGTGAGAATCTCGGGTCAGTTCTCGCGCAGATCAGCCGGTTACGAGTGGATCTGTAGTGCGAGCGAAGTCTCATCAATAATGTTGAAAGAGGTTTGTGTGTGTGGTGGCGCTGTTTATGGTTTTACATTGAAATGTAGTAGGACTCAACTCATCCGGGTTAATGACACTAGAGACTCGCGACTCATGAGTTAATTTAAAGATCCGGGTTAAAGATCCGAGTGAGTCACGACTCAAACAGGTCTACCATGCAGAGGGAACCCTCGGTAAGGGCAAACCAAAGTGGGCAGTAAGCATTGTCCGGTGAAGCAAACAGGTCATCATGGGCTTTCGCGAACATCTCCCAAATGCCCCGGACCACGTCAAGGTAAAGTCTCCACTCTCCATGGGGCATGAGCTGTCGTGAGCAGACACCGGACATGTGCCTGATGGCAGGATGTGTTTAATTGCCTCTGTCTTTTTTACCTTGGTTGGTTGAGAAAGCGAACCTTCTCTGACTCCTTCATCTACGCAAGGTTAAGCCAGATATGTCTCTCTTGGACCACCAAAGCGGACATTGATCAACCAAGAGCCAGGCAAGGAAGGTGACGGCGCGAAGTTCCTGCATAACCTCTGGGTCACATCTACCCACGTGCAGATCTTTCTCATCTAGAGTCACGGCTGGACACGAACATTTATCCAGGCTCGAGCGCTTGAGCGCCTGTCAGTTCTAGCGGTGCCGCATGAAATCGAACAAGCCTTTTGTGTTGACGGCTTGACGCACACAGAGATGAGCCCGCGTTTAGCCTGTCACAAGTGATAACCGCTACAGCCAGCCAGCTCTCAGTCTCAGCGCGAAATCAAGATGTCGAAGTGGGAAAGTATTTTCTTTGATACAAATGATCAATTAATGCTGTGGTGTGAATGAATTATCGGAGCATTTCAGGTGCACAGAACCAAATGTTCGGCTGTCATTAAGTCAATTCTGGCACCATGAAGATCAGCCAGACTGTACATAGTTTTGAAAAGTTCAGATGTTTATGTTCTTCAGCATCCTTACAAGTCAATGTACAACCAACAGCCTATTATTGTTCTGCATTTAACGTTAAAGGTAAGCCTGTACAATCTCTCTCTCACACACCTGTTTATCAGGAGTAAAATACAGGTATATTATTCATAATAATATAAATAGATAAAAACAGACATTTCTAAATTTATAATTAACAAATAGGTAATTGAATTAGCCTATCCTACAGCATAGCTGTATTTGTAAACGAGTTATGCTGCTGATGTTTAATCGCTAGCTTATGGTGCATTAATTGTAGCAGTTAAAATAACTGTTAATTGATCAAATTGAACCAAAAGAAACAACAACAACTGCCACTACCTCTGGGTCTAAACTTCAAATGAGCAGTGTTGTGCTAATATATAATGTTAGGTATATGTTTTTTTGTTGTTGTTGTTGTTGTTAAGGGATGTACCAATGCTATATGTATTTTCTAGCTGGGGGAATTATATGCATTCATGTGATCGCCCCCTCTGGTATTTCAGACGCCCCCTCATCAGTGCTCGGCTGGCGCCGGCACTGACTACTACAAACATTTAGATACATTGGATACATTAACATTAATATACACTTACACCAGTGGCGGCCAGTGACTTCTTTTTTGCGAGAGTGCTCGATGCGAAGTTTGTCACGTGTGTGGATTGTAATTTCAAAATATGTGTTCTGCGCATCGAGAGATCCTATGTGCATCACGTGTCTTGTCAAAATAAGTGCCTGCTGCAGACGCTTCTAAAGGGTTTATGATAAAAGAGACGCCCGCGTCATATACTTGCATAATCTCATGCATTATCAGAGTTTACTGTTAAGGGAGTGTCTTGCGTGTATTTTGTGAACGTGAGTGTCTCTTTTATCATAAACGGTTTTGACAGTTGTACAAAAGGCACTTATTTTGACAAAACACGTGATGCACATGGTTAACATGACGCAACAAACACATATTTTGAAAACACAGGCTAAACACATGACACTCCAAACACTCATTTTGAATTTGCACCCCTCGAATGAGCAGACTCACGAGCCGGCACTGTCTCACACATTAACAATGTTCCCACAAAACCTAACCCTTCCCTTTTAGCCTATACCAATCAGTGACAGTCTGTGTGCCATCTGCGAAAATGCGAACACAAGAACAAGGTATTAGTATGCTTACACACTTCCCTACATGCATAAAAATAAATAAATATAAACATGTACAATATAAATAGAAGATAATAATAATAATATTAAATAAAATTAAAAGAAAAAGGGATCAGAAACAGGACCACCATGTTTGAAAATAAGTAAGAAGAGATTATTTGAAAACATAAAAAGAATTTATAGATCTGAGCGAACAGGGAAGATCGTTCCAGTCTGATGGAGCTTTAAATTTGCACGATGACCTACTTCTTTGCTGATTCTGGGTACATGAAAGAAGAGTCATATAAAATGAGTTAGGTAATATTTCAAATATGAGGGCAAATGCAAATTAATACACTTAAAAAAAAAATAACCAATGAAATTGCCTTCTTGACTTGGGAGCCAGCCAGTTCAAAAACTCATACATTTGGCAGTGGTGGTGCGATAAGGATATTTGAGCACAAATTTACAGAGACTATTATACAGAAATAGGGTGAAGATTTTAACCTGTGGTGTTCCCATATATAATATCAGCATAATTCATTATCCAAATAAGTAATTTTTTTTCGAACCTGTTGTGAGAAGCAATTCAAAGGATTAGGGCGAAACAACATAGTATACGATTTGTTCTTGTTCAGGAGGAGTTTATTAGAAGAAACCATTTTTGAACTACATTCTTTCTAAGACAAATCCGCTGCCACGCCGTATCACCAATAGTATAGATTCTTGACATTGACACAACGTCAAGTCAACGACAGAAAGGGAACTGTGGTCTTTATAAACAGACTTTAAAAACTTTAAATGATAAACCAAAACTTTTTACCACTGTAGGATCTTGGAGACAAATTTTTGAGTTTGCGACAAATCTAGTGTGTGTCATTTCTTGTTGTGAATGATATGCATTTAAATCTCTCATTTTAAAGAGCTGAACCATAACTTTTGTTGTGATAATGCGCACTTCCTCACTACGACACGGCCATTACGGCATTACTTCGGCTTCTTGTTCACACAGAAGGTTTTCCGTGTATCGGTCCTCTTTCCGGCAACGATCCCTGAAGATTTATGGGACATGTTTGCGTTCAGTCCATTCACACAGACTTTTGGTCCCAAAAAATACCTGTAAAATTGCCAGACAACCTTCTGTGTGAACACAAACACATTCTGTAAAAATTTTGGAATAAATAGCCTTGCTCCTTCTGTACTTTGTGACTTTGTTAGTTTTCGTTCTAATAATTCTGTGAGATCTACCAGATCATCTACAAGTAATTGGGTTATTCCTTTTCGCCACTCTGCTTTTGGACTCAAAAGCTAGGACTCACTGGAATGCTTTGCCAGAGGATATAAAAGGATGTAAAACTATTTATTTCTTTAAACTGAAGTTAAAATCTTTTTTTTAACAATAAAGTTGGATGTGTATTGTCGTCGTCTTCGTGTGGATGTTCCCGTGTTCAGCCTGGATTTCACCACTGCTCACCACTCCACCAACGTCGCACTCAATACCTTCATCACCAACTTCATTACAGAAGAATCTGGCCAACATGGAAGCAGCGGGGGAACAACCCATCATCTTCACCTCCAGGGGGTAGTTCTTTTCCAGAACCCCAGTTACCCATCCCAGAAAAATACTCTGGTGAGCCCAAGTACTGCCGTACATTTCTCTCTCATTGCTCTCTCCACTTTGCCCAACAGCCCCGGTCATTTTTCCTCGAGGAAACTAAGGTCACGTTCACGCTCTCACTCCTGACCGCAAAGGCTGCCCTCTGGGGGACGGCGGTGTGGGAGAACAAGGACATCTGCTGCTCCTCGTTCACCCTGCTATCCCAGGAGATGAAGAGGGTCTTCGATCGCTCCGTCGCCGGGAAGGAAGCCGCCCGTCTCCTCACGGAGCTTCGGCAGGGGGAGCGGTCGGTTTCGAACTATGCCATCGAGTTCCGGACCCTGGCGGCGGAGTGCAGGTGAAACGAGGAGGCGCAGTGGGATCAATTCCTGCATGGGTTGGCGGATCGGATCCAGCGAGAGATCGTCACGGCGGAGCTACCCACGACGCTCAACGGGCTGGTGGATTTGGCGATCCGGGTCGACGCTCGACTATCCATTGCCGCCCGTAGGAAGTCATCCGCCACACCCCAGTCACGTACTGAGATTTCCCGTCTGCCCAGCGAAATCTCCGCCGGCGGTCTCTCAGATCCGGAACCCATGCAGGTGGGTCGAGCTCGGTTACCCCGGGAGGAGAGGAATCTGCGGAGATCCCGTGGATTATGCATGTACTGCGGTGAGCCGGGCCATCAGTGTCAGCAATGCCCGGTAAAAGACCAAGCCCGGTAGTAAGACGGAGGCTATTATCAGGCGGGATCTCTGCCAGCAAGACCTCGACAACATCTACTCTCCTTCCGGTGAGGCTACGGTGGTCCACCAAGTCTCACACTGGTCACGCACCTCTGGATTCGGTGGCGGAGGGCAACTTCATCGACAGCTCACTTGCACGTAAGCTTCAGATACCCGTCATTCCTCTCACCCACCAGATTGCGCCCTTCGCCCTCAACGGACAGCAACTTCCCACTATCAAGCACACCACCGCACCCATCACTCTCATCACTTCTGGCAATCACACAGAGACAATTTCATTTTTTATCACTGACACTGCTCTCTCCCCCATTGTTCTCGGACATCCTTGGCTCCATTCCCATAACCCCACTGTTGACTGGAAACTGGGTTCTGTTACCAGCTGGAGCGAGGAGTGTCATAAGTCCTGTCTTGTGTCTGCCTGTTTAACTGTTTCTGAGTCTGTGTTTCAGGGGGAAGCAGTGCATTTGTCTAACATGCCCGCGGAGTACCACGACCTGAAGGCGGTGTTCAGTAAGTCTCGGGCTGATTCTCTTCCTCCGCATCGTCCCTATGACTGTGCGATAGAGTTATTGCCAGGTACGTTTCCCCCTAAGGGCAATTTATACTCTCTGTCAGTTCCTGAGATGGAGGCCATGGAGAAATATATTTCTGATTCTCTGGCAACGGGGTTCATTCGCCCTTCCTCTTCTCCAGCGGGGGCGGGGTTCTTTTTTGTGGGTAAGAAGGACGGATCCTTGCGACCTTGTATTGACTACCGAGGGTTGAACAACATTACGGTAAAGAATACCTATCCTTTGCCGTTAATGTCTTCTGCCTTCGAGAGGTTGCAGGGAGCGTCCGTCTTCACTAAATTGGACTTACGTAATGCATATCATTTGGTCCGTATTAGGAAGGGGGATGAATGGAAGACTGCTTTTAACACCCCACGTGGCCATTTTGAGTACTGCGTGATGCCTTTCGGGCTCACGAACTCGCCAGCGGTCTTCCAAGCACTCATTAATGACGTGTTGCGAGACATGATTGATCAGTTTATATATGTTTACCTGGATGACATACTGATTTTTTCCTCGTCTCTCCAGGAACATTTGCAAAACGTACGACGAGTGCTTCTGCGATTGCTAGAGAATGGGCTTTTTGTCAAGGCGGAAAAATGCGTTTTTCATGCACAGTCTGTTTCTTTTCTAGGACACATCATTTCGACTGAGGGTGTGCGCATGGATCCTGAGAAGGTTAAGGCTGTGGTGGATTGGCCATCCCCAGAGTCTCGCAAGGCCCTGCAGAGATTTCTGGGGTTCGCCAATTTTTACCGGTGCTTCATTCGCAATTTCAGCCAACTAGCCGCACCTCTGACCGCCTTGACTTCCCCTAGTTTGACGTTCAGGTGGCGTTTGCCAAACTGAAAAGCTGCTTTGTTTCAGCTCCCATTCTCGTCACCCCTGATCGCTCACGTCAATTCATAGTGGAGGTCGACGCGTCAGAGGTGGGGGTAGGAGCAGTGCTTTCCCAGCGCGCATCCTCAGACGGAAAGGTGCATCCTTGCACGTATTATTCTCACCGTTTATCTCCTGCGGAAGTTAATTATGACATTGGCAATCGAGAGTTGTTGGCTGTCAAGCTAGCACTGGAGGAATGGCGTCACTGGCTTGAGGGGTCGGGTGTACCTTTCATTGTTTGGACGGACCATAAGAATCTCGAGTACATTAGAACCGCCAAAAGACTTAACTCCAGGCAGGCTCGGTGGGCACTTTTTTTCGGACGTTTCGATTTTACATTATCTTACCGGCCGGGTTCCAAAAACATCAAACCCGATGCTTTATTCCGTCTTTTTGAGCGTTCCGATCGCACTGCTACTCCCGAGCCCATTTTACAGGAGACCATCATTATCTCCGCGCTCAGATGGGAGGTCGAATCGAAGGTTTTGACAGCCTTAGAAGGGGTAACGCCCCCGGCTCGGTGCCCACCGAATCGTTTGTTTGTGCCGGAGAAGTTACGGTCTGATGTCCTCCAGTGGGGTCATTCTTCCAGTGTTGCTTGTCACCCAGGGGTTAGTAGAACTAGGCTCCTAGTCAAGCAACGATTTTGGTGGCCTGGTATGGCTCGTGACGTCCACGACTTCGTCTTGGCTTGTTCGGTTTGTGCCACTGGTAAGACTTCCAATCGACCTCCTGATGGGTTACTCTTACCGTTGTCTGTCCCTTCGAGACCCTGGTCCCATATATCGCTAGATTTCATTACCGCCCTCCCACCCTCTAAGGGTAATACGGTGATTTTAACCATAGTGGACCGGTTCTCGAAGGCAACTCATTTCATTCCCTTGCCCAAATTACCATCAGCCAAGGAAACAGCGGTAGCTGTCATTGACCACGTCTTCCGGATACATGGCCTCCCGACAGACGTGGTCTCTGACAGGGGTCCCCAAATTGTGTCCAAATTTTGGCGAGAATTTTGTAAACTGCTAGGAGCGACTGTTAGTCTTTCATCCGGGTTCCATCCCCAGAGCAATGGTCAAACCGAACGAGCCAACCAGGATGTCGAAAGGGTGTTACGATGTTTGGTTTCCAAGAATCCTTCGTCCTGGTGTCAGCAGCTCTCTATTGTGGAATACGCACACAATTCTCTGCCAGTGTCATCTACGGGCATGTCTCCATTTAAGTGTAGTGTAGGGTACCAACCACCTAATTTTGTCAGTACGGAATCCGAAGTGTCGGTCCCCTCCGCACACGCACTAGTCCAGAGGTGTCACCGTACCTGGACCAGAGCTCGTAGAGCTCCAGGCAAGGTCGCGCACCAAGGCCAAGGCCGATCTCCACCGGTCAAAGCCTCCCCGTTACGTCGTCGGTCAAAGAGTGTGGCTTTAAACCCAGAATATTCCGATGCGTTCCGTTTCGAATAAGCTTGCTCCCAAATTTATTGGCCCGTTTTCTGTTACCAAAATCATTAATCCCGTAACAGTGCGTCTGAGCCTTCCACCGGCGTACAGGAGGGTTCATCCCGTCTTTCATGTTTCCAAAATTAAACCGGTGATTTCATCCCGTCTTAATCCGCCTGCCCCGGTCCCCCCCCTCGCCTCGTATCGTTAATGGGAAGACCACTTATTCGGTTAACCGTATTCTGGACTCTAGACGGAGGGGACGCGGATTTCAGTATTTGGTGGATTGGGAAGGTTACGGTCCGGAGGAGAGAAGGTGGGTTCCTGCTCGAGACATACTGGATCACCGCCTTATAGATGAATTCAATCTACAGGTAAAGCAGGCTGGGAACGTCAAGGGGCGTTCCTAGGGGAGGGGGTACTGTCACGGTAGAAAATCCACTGTTTCCTCCGTGTCATGTGTGTGTGTGTTTGTTTGTCACTCACCCTCTGCCATGTGCTCGTTAGAGCGATTCCCTCCACCTGTGTGTTGATTGTCTTGCTCCAGCTGTTCATCATTACATCACCTCCATAAATACTCACCTGACTTTCTGTTCCCTGCCAGATTCTTTCATTGTGTTTCGGCTCTGTGTTGGTTGGTTGTCTTGTGTTGTTTGGATTACAGTTTCAGTTGGATGTGTATTGTCGTCGTCTTCGTGTGGATGTTCCCGTGTTCAGCCTGGATTTCACCACTGCTCACCACTCCACCAACGTCGCACTCAATACCTTCATCACCAACTTCCACCGTAGTCTTCGCCACCATTGCCAACAACAACAACACCGGACTGTGTTTACTTCCGCATTGACTCTCATACTCTCTCTGTGTTTATTTTTAATAAACATTGTTCAATTATTCCCCTGCAGTTGTTTCCACTCCTTACGTGTCATTACAAGTTTGTAGTCTATTTATTGAAGATGGCGTACAACCACCCACCAGAGCATTTCAATAATCTAATCTAGACATCATAAATGCATGAACAAGCTTCTCTGCATCAAAGACATATAATATGTTCAGCAGCTTTACAATGTTTCTAAGGTGGAAGAAGGCTGTTTTTGTGACATGTAAGAGAACCAATTTATCAAAAAGCACAAAGAGAAACAATTCAAAACAAATTTAAATGGGCAATGAACCTGTCGATTTTCTTGTTTTATACTGTTGACTGAGGTCTACTATGATATTCGTAGGTTTTTACATTCAAAAACATCAAAAGCAATAAGTAATAGGCTATTTTGTATAGCATGGTTATAACATGGTTCTGATGTTGTCTGGAGAAATTGTTTGTTTGAAGGGTCGGCCGCATTGAAGACCTGGATGTAAACGCCCACTGCTATGATTGGATAGCTTCATTCCCTGTCATTACATGTGGGGAAATGCAACTTAATGCAGTGCTGGGCAAGCTACTTGAGAAATGTAGTGAGCTAAGCTACCAGTTACTCTACAGTAAATGAAGCTTCACTACACTGAAGCTACCCCCCTGGAAAATGTAGCAAGCTAAGCTGCATCAACAGTAGCTTGCTACATCTAAGCTACTTTTAAAATTTTAATTTTTATGTTGAACACGTTCTATTACAAGTCAATGCTATCCCAATAAAAACTGTCAGTCAAACAGACAGGCAGGTGTAACTTTTTAGTTCAATTATTTATTGTGTTCCTTATCAATTTGGCAACAAAAACAAACAATCAAAATACATGTAATCCATGTAATAACGTACGCACAAGTCTGTGTACGCACCTGTTTGCATGGGCATGCTTAATATAAGCCAAGAACAAAATGCAAGTTAATGTGACTGTCAAACTCAACTCAGCTGAAACTACAGTAGCAAACAATTAAGAGCTACAAACAAACAATTAAGAGCTCCAAACAGTACCAACAACAACAAAAAAAACACACAAAGTGTTTGTGTGAATGTACGAGATTATCACGCATATGATATGGCCAGGCTGGACGCTGATAATTTTTACAAGAGGTGTTTATTCACTCGACACAGCAGAAGCTTTTCAAAATTTCCATCAGAAAGGCTGTTTCTCTTTGGTCGGAAGATGTCTTTTCCTACACTAAAGAGTCGCTCACAAGCCGCGCTAGCAGGGACTCCTGTGTTGTCCTTAATGAAGATCTTCTTCACTATTGGAAGGTTTTGGAATGCATTGACAAGGTTGGTTTCAGCAGATGGCAACTAGCTGTCAACTTCATTCAGAACTGGTCTTGTTCTGAGAGATGGGAAGTATCCAGTTATTTCATCACCATCATCAATTGGGTTCTCTCCATCTGTTTGCATGTGATGATCATCTTCTGCACATTGAGCTTGAAGCAGGGTTACTTCTGCTTTTAGTTTGGACCTTCTTTTCACTGGGGATGTATCCCAGTCTGAACATAGGATGAGCTTCAGAGGCTATGAGCAACCTTGCATCTTGAAAATGTATCCAAACCTCTGCTTCACCCCACTGATGATTGCATCTATCATTGGTTTACAGTGATGTATGTTTGCCTCATGCTTCATATGCTCCATTCGATCGAGGAAAATTGAGATTGTTGGCACCAACACTCCAGTGTAAGCCATTTTATCAGATTGTAGTACATCAATGGCCTTGGCCAGAGGTGCCATTACCTTAAAGATGCAAAGAAAAGGAATACATAAATTACTGAAAAGTGATAGCAATAATAATAGTGATTGTAATGATAACAAGAGTTTTCCTATTTATAATAATCACCATTCTAAGTAGTAGTAGATTAACATTCAGTTAACAACCTATGAGAAAAATTCATTATACAGTAATAGTAAGCTCAGTTACACAGAGGTAAGTGATTGCCTTTATGTTGAAGCAGATACCTGGATTACAGCATGAACACCAGTTAAAGGAAAACATCACCGTTTTTCAATATTTTACTATGTTCTTACCTCAATTTAGACTAATTAATACATACCTATCTTTTTTCAGTGCGTGCACTTTTAATCTTAGTACACCGCCTCGAGAATGTGTTAGGATTAAGACTAGCTCTATTCATTCCTTAGGATCCAAACAAATGTTTTATTTTGTGCCACCATACTTACTCATGTAACTCCTCATGTAACTTTAAAAAGGGAAAACATGAAGTGTTTGGTGGCTTCTAAATTCATCCCTGTTTGGATCCTAAGGAATGAATGGAGCTAGGCTAAATGCTAACACGTTCACGATGTGCTGTACAAAGATTAAAAGTGCACGCATTGAAAAAAGGTAGGTATGTATTAACACTCTGGGGTCGACGGTGGCGCGGGCGCCGCAAACTCTTTATTTTTCAATCACTCCGCAAAGAGACTTAAATTACTCTGCTGATTTTTGACATACAGATATGATTTATACATCATTTAAAACGTTAAAGTGTCTATTTTTTTTCTGTCCACTCCCAATAAAAACAGAATGTTGTGCTTTTCGCAAAATTAAGAAAATAAACATGATGCACGTTCTGTTCTCTCTCCCTCAGTGAAGTCCTTTCAGAAACGCGTCAGAAAAATAAACTGTAACTTAACGAATACTTGGTGTAGAAACAAAAGATAAATGTCTACATAATGCTTGGAATGTCTCCTTTTAAATGATATAAGTGATATTGAAAACAGATATTGTCATTCGGTGTAAACTGTATGAGAAAGGAGGAGAAGTACCGTATTTGCCAGTTACCTCATTATCTGTAATGAGATGGGATCGCCACACCCCTGCGCCATTGAAGTGAATGAGCAGAAACATCCATATGCATGACTCGTGCCTCCTGTAGTCAATGGATACGCAATCCACAATCCAGTCTCTCCATTCCTTGTTGTTCCATCCGATTGCACCAAACATGACATAAATCCTTATTTCCTTGCGTATGTGTGTCAGTATCTCCAGACGCGAGTGTTTTCTTTGTTCTTCCGTCAAACAGTTCACGCGATTGGAACACACATACACAAACACGTGAGTCAGGAAACTCGACGCGCTTTTTGGTATTCTTATATAATACGCGATTGCAAACAGTACAATCCTTATTTAGTTGCGTCTAAGCGCATATCTCCGCACAGCAAGTTTATTAAACACAGGATCACTCACTGCTTTCATGATCAACACGTGAGGTAATGGCGGCGGCTGTAAACAAACATTGATAAGTTTACCACGCGTGTCCCTTGTTGTGTTTCTACTATAATGATTACAAATACACAAATAAGAGTCCAGACAACGATAGGCAGTTGTTCTTTTGAGCTTTTTACTGCACAAAAGTAAACCTCTCGCTGGCCAACCAAACACTAACCCTGGGTTGAAGTGTGTTCATGTTAAGATGGCCAAACAGTGTCTTTACCATGATTAAGCTACTATGGTTTTTAAAAGGTAACTTATACTTGTGAAATTAATAGAAAATATTTCAATAGAAATATATATAAATATATATAATGTGTGTGTGTGTGTGTGTGTATTTACATTATATTGAAAAGTAAACCTTATCATGGTTTTACTACAGATAAAGTTACATTCCTGTTGAACATCCCCACAAGGCCTATATATGTGGCACATTATTCAACTCTTTTGTCTTTCAGCTGTCAATCACTGATTATTCAGGAGCTTTCCCGCCTCCACGCATACAGCCTTTCCCAAGCAAAAGTGTCTTAGAAATTGTAAATCAATATCTTGCTTTATGTGATTGAGTAGGCCATATGATTTTCACATCATTTTGAAGAAAAAACTCTAGACTACTAGATCCAGTTTGGAAAGTCTTGGGAAAACATGTTTAGAATGAGTTTTGTGGAGTTATATTAGTGACTTAAAAATTTTGCTTTTTAAAAAACCACGCATAAACATTTTTCTCTCAAAAATACAAACATGTACATACATGTTGATTATATGATATTGTAGCCCAGTTTGTGATGAACACAGTGTTATGAGACTTTTGCCATTAATATGTTTTTAAGCAACTGAAAAAAGCACAAATGTCAGTGCATGTCAAAACTTCCCAAGGGCCCTAAAAACCCCTTAGACCCCAGAGGGTTAATTCGTCTAAGCTGAGGAAAAATGGTGGTGTTTTCCTTTAACTTGAGCACATATCAAAATAAAGAGGATATTTTCCTGAACATACTCCTTTATGAAGTTGAGTTCTGCCACTTTGAAGTGAGTCACCTGAAGCCTCTCACAGGTCTCCTGGAGTTCTTGTTCTTTTGTCTGGATACAGGTATTCAAGCGTTCCAAGGCATGGTAAGTCGAGTTCCACCTTGTTGGGCTGGGAACTATCAGCTGGCAGCCTAGCTTGTCTTTGATTATGTCTGAAGCTTGTGTGCTTCTTTGTTGCTTGTTCCAAAGTGCCTGGCATTTGCCAGTCGCTGATCTTGATATTTTTTTGAAGGCCTCTGACTGTTTCAAAGCACTCTCAATGTCTCTTGTTGCTATAGGTTGAGGGTGTGGCAGGCGCATCGCTGATGAGGTGGGAGACTGTAGCCTTCTTCTGTGTCATTTAAAATGTCTGTGATATCTATTAAGACAGTGTGCTCCTCTTCCTCTTCTGCCTCATCATCCTCTTCTCTGTCTGGAATTGTTCTTTGAACTTCTGCAAAGACACTGAAAGCCTTTACAAAATGTGAACCATTATCTGTGGTTGTAACTGTCACATTGTCTTGTATGTTATAATCTCTGTGCACATTTTCCAACATCTCAGCCAAAATATCATATGTGTGCGCCCTTTTATTCTACGACAGGCTAATGCCCCGGAGCAAATGGTTAATGTTTCTTGGTTTATCCAGTGGATAGTCACCCCAAGGAAGCTTTTGTTGTTTGAAGACCATGCATCTGTTGTGGTACATACATGTGTCTGTTCGGACAAAATCTTAGACAGTGTGCTTTTCATTGATATATACTCATCCTCAAGCATTCTTCCCAATGTTCTCCTGGACATCAGATGTCTGCTGGGTAAAATCTCTCTGAATAAATCGATGTATTCTGGTCTCTCCACAGTGTGAAGTGGATGCAGCCCTTGAATGATGAAGTTAAGGATCAACTTGTCAAATCGCTCTTGGGTTACAGTGGGGTTACCTCCTCTGAAATACTTTGCTACATTGCCTTGTATGAGAGGAACAGGGTGTTCCTCCTCATTTCCTGGTGTGCTCCTCTTCTTGGTGTGCTCCCGTTCCATTTCCATTGAAGCCATTTTCGTTGGATGAACCCTCTAGGAAATGTTAAAACATTTTAAATTAGGTTTTATGTTATTTTATGAATTTTTATGATTGAATGCTAAAAACAGTTAAATTATATGAATTATGATGTAGTTGTACATCATATGTTGCAATACTATATGCATATGTATGTGCACATTTAACCCCTTTAATGCAGAAAAATAAAGTTTACTTATAAAACTATTAATAGTTGCTATAATTAAACTATTTCTAAAAAAAAATAATGTCACAGATTTCAGCACAACCTGTCACAGATTAAAAAATTCACAATGTTAATGTCTTTGGAAACCCAGCTAAATTGATTCATTTTCTGATTAACTGTTTTCTACATTAAAACATCCTAAAGAACATTATGTGAAAATATAATCTTATTTATATTTAAACAATATTTAAATATTATAATCATATCAAAATAAATTAATAATCAATTATATTCACAAATTCTTTAGCACGAGGGCATGTGCTATTTTCACCTTTGTTTTTACAATATATCTGAAATGTGATTTTATTTTTATTAACAATGGAAAACGTTTTTTTTTCCTACCAACAGATAGAAAAAAGATAGCTAGCAAGTGCTTAGTTTGTGTTTGAAGACTGAATTGCGATGGTTGTGTATTTGGGAATCACCTGAATATGTGTCCTCTTGTGTTTGATGTCTTCGAAGTTGAAAGCCGGTTCAATTTGGGGTTGCACAATAAGCATCTGAAAACATATTTTCTCTCGGTTATCTCAATCAGTGTCATGTACTTGTCGTGGTACGGCCATGGCGACTCGCTCCTCGGGATCAACTGTTCTCCGACCTCACCCTCTGCCATCATTTCATCAAGTAATTTTTTGCGTGACGTACCAAGGACTGCTGGTACCATCCGTAGCAGAAGGTGGCGGTAATGCATCATAAAGCTGGTTGGTTGCTATCCAACAAGACACGAACAAGATGAAGTGGAACGTTACTGATCCAAGATCAGTGATCTTTACCAGTTGTATTTCCCGATTTGAGTGTGAGCTTCAGAAATGCTTGCGAAAATGTAGCTTGTGTGGAAGCTACCACACTGGTAAAAAAAAGAGCTTCGCTACTGAGAAATGTAGTTAAACTAGTAGCTTCGCTTGTACTGCCCAGCCCGACACATATATGTTTGAGCCACAAAAGATTCTGGGTGCTAAAGATGATACACATAAATGACAATACATATGGTAAAGTAGAAACAAAACTTTAAACTTGACGTGACTAAATTACCATATACAACACAGTAGGGCTGGGCGATATGGAGTTAAAATTATATCTCGATATATTTTGCTATATCTCATTTGGGCGATATATATCTCGATGACTTTGCGTGAAAAATACCCTCCCCAAAAAACTACTGCAAAACAAATGTCAAAATCCACAAGGTCTTTTTTTATTGAAGTGCAAAGAGGTAGTTCACGTAGGAACAAAGTGCTTCTGCAACATTAAAAAAATATATATATACAAAAATTATACTTTAACTATAAAATAAGAAAATACATATTGTCTTCTTTCTATTCAAAAATAAAACAACTCAACTTCAGATTTTAAGTTTTTGGTGGAAGTTGACAATTCTTAGTATTTTTTCTGAAAACCCTCAGGAGATAAGGGTATTTATACTGGAATAACATAGGTTTTAGGCGTTTTAGGAGTAAATGGGTTAAATATGAGAGAAAACACTGTTGTTGTTACACAGAAAACTACAGAACACGTGCGCTTGCATACCGCATCATAGGGAGAGAGAAAGCTCTCACATCAAGAAAACGTGTGTGTATGTGTGTAGCACTACTGCTAACCTTTGTTCATGATAAACTAGATCAGTAGTCTTCTCTGTCAGTAACATCCGTGACTGATGACATTTACGCAAAAAAGAAAGTATACAGAGAAACGGACATTAAAGTGCCCGTATTATGAAAAACTCACTTTTTCTGGGTTTTGGGGTGTTCATTTGTGTCTCTGATGCTCCCACACGCATACAAACTTGGAAAAAAATCCATCCATGCTGTTTTGAGTGAGATACAGGTTTCTGAATGTCCTCTGCCTTGAGTCTCAGATTGCGCCAGTTAAAACTCAGCTCCGTTGTGACGTAACAAACCGTTTCGTCACATTCAGTTTGAATTTTCCCGCCATCCACCTCACTCGCAGGTCTCCACCCACCAGGTAGCTAGAGAGCATAGAGCAGTCACTTGAATGAGACCCTCTGTGCTGTTATCATCTCTCACGGAAATAACAGCGCTATTTGGATATTATGGATTATACTCCCACCTACTTTTAAAAACGAAGTTTTAACGCGTGGTTATTGGAACCCGGAGTAATCTTATATACACTGTGTTACGACGCAAACAGTCCTCAGATTGTAGGCGATAAGACCTTCATGCGAAATCTGATGTAAACAACAGACTATGTATCTATATTTCACGGATTATAAGCATTTGTGGACAAAAATGGTAATTGGATGTATTTTATTGGACTTTCATGGATCATTCACACATCTGAAACAGACTGGGTTCGATTCGCGATCGCGTTGTTTCTTCACAAAAGGTAAGAAGTCACGTTATATTTTGCATGTTGTCATCTTCTGTCACAAAATACTACATTTATGATGCTAGAGCTAAAAGATTTTTGCCAAACTAACCGAGACCGTACGCCTCGGCTTTTCTGACGAGGCGAGCCTCTAATAACTTTACGGTCCGCATAGATATATACACGGTCCGGACCTCCCGCTAGCTTCTAGGGAAAACGCGTGTATTGTTCAGACTGCTACATCACAATTTACGCTGGAATCTTTGTGTGTCATGATGAGTTTGACACACCGAGACCGGGCCTTACCGCCCCGGCTTTTCTGAAGAGGCTAACCCCCGAGCCTCTTATAACTTTACGGTCCGGACCTCCCGCTAGCTTCTAGCAATTAGCACGCGGTCCACAAGCAGTATACATCCCCCGCCAGGTCTTAATTTCTGTAATTTGCGAAAATAATGCGCTTGAAAATGTTTTATAATGGGAATATGTTAGCATTGTCCAGGGAAAACGAGTTTATTGTTGTGACTGCTAACGTAACATCACAATTTACTCTGGAATCATTGTGTGTCATGAGTTTCTTCTCCTGTAGTGTACTTATTAGTGATACTTTTCTGCATGATTTGTCTGTTGGCAACATAAACCGTTAATAATAATAATATGTAAAATAATAACACAGTATGGTCTGTACTGCTCACGATACCACTGAGCATGCGCACGGGCACATGACGTTAGTAGTGGGGCGTGATCAAAGGAGCAGCAGCTCATAAATATGTAAGACTAGCTCAAAACGGCACAATCTGAACTGCCCTGAAACAGAGGCTACTAGAGATGGGTAACAATCTTTCCTACAAGCTATTTCGAGCAAACAACTTTTGAAACATGCTTTATGGAACTCATACACCTGTATAACTTGTGGAAAAGCAGTCATAAGATGGGCACTTTAAAGCACTGCCACCTTTTTACTGTCACGAGAGACGCGCGCTGTCGAAGCGCTTCACGCAACGAGAGAGAGAGAGAGAGGGGCACTCTGAGCGCTCGCAACAATGAATTTAAGCCGTTTTAAACAGTAAAATATATGTAAATGGGAATCATGTAAGATCTATTCGTGGTGACCAGTGTTGATTCCGTGACAGGCGCCAACATGTTAAATGAGACAACACGTGAGGGGAGGGGGAACAAAAGCAAGGAGGCGGGGGCGAGCACAGCACACAGAGAAGGCAAAGAAGCAAAGTGGCGAAATCAGAATTTAATGTAAACATTATATCGTTGTATACGATATGCCAAAATCCATTTCGAGTTCCAAAAATATACCGATATAGTTTGAATATCGAGATATCGCCCAGCCCTACAACACAGTAAGCGGGCATCAGAATCTAAATCAAGGCTGGTAAGTCCTTCCTTATCACTAACTTTGTATATTTCTATCATTATAGTACAGTTTTATTGTTAAGTGTTGAACCTTTATTAATCATTTAATGTTTTTAGTAAATTACAATAGTCAAACATACGTGTTTAGACACAGATGTTACAATCAGGACATATCAAGTGTTCTCTAACAAAGCAATAGTGAAACATAGTAACGTTAAATGTTACAAAAATGTTTTTGTCACTGTGTATAGGTGCTGTGACATTCCTGTATTAATGGTGCTTTTAATCACAGTCTCTCTCCAAATCCAGCATTGACTTGTGGCTTTTTTACAAATAAATCTGCGGTACAAAGAGTAAACAAACACTCCCCACACCAGCTGGAACTTCTTTAAAAACAAACTTAAACCACACATTCTTAATGTTATGTTTCCAGGTAATGTTATACAGCGACTAGGTTCTTCCACAACCGAACACTCCGTTTCCATGGGTACTCAAAACAGATCACTGCGTCAAAATAAAACATTTGGAAATTTTTAAAGACATTTTTACTGATTGCTGAGACATACTGACACATATGTTTGCTTTGCCTATGGAAAACACGTGTCACAAAACGTAGTTTTAAGGTTTGGAGGAGGTGTTAAAATTCTAATCTGACATCACATTTCGGCACATTTCTGAACCGACCGTTTTCTTTGCTTGGTGCCAAAAACTGTTATGTTTCAGTAACAATGACGTTTTCAGTTCTGAAACTTGCAGGATATTCATTTAAGTATGATGACCTCTTATATAACAGAATATCAAGTTATATTGAGTTTTTGATTTACTGCCCCTTTAAATCCAATTTATGGATTATGCATGGCTCTAGATGGGTTGCCCTTCACCGTGGGCAAGAAAGAGGAGGAAGCTTCCCCAAAATTTTTTTGGGGGGGCAGTAGGCATCAGGCTCCACAGGCCATCACACTAGAGCCTGTTGACAACATGGCCGCCATATCAGACAAGATGGCCGCTTTTCCAGTATTTCCAGCGCACAACATGTCCATCGTGTGCAGCCCTCATTTGAAGACCAAAGAATGTAAAGACCAATGACTTTACCAGCAGGAAACCAACAAGGCACTTCAGTATTGCACTTTTGGAATAACTTTTTAATTTATATATTTATCCCTTATTGCTCTCTTGTGTATTTCCTATTCTCCTCTTTTGCCTATATGTTATTAAATCCATACTTTCACTACAACTCTTAAATCAGTTGTATCACGTCGAAGGGAATGCAATGCATAAAATTTGCACTCTTTCAGCATCAACAACTTTTCCACAAATACTTTTCTGATTGGTTTATGGAACTGTCAACCTACTACAAACAAAGCAGAGTTCATTACAGCTACTGCTAAACTTTCAGGTTTTTCTCTTCTAGCATTTACTGAAACCTGGATCAAACCAGCCAAGTTGAACCCCTCTCTTACTGACAGTTACAGACCCATCTCACTTTTTCCGTTCGAAAACACTTGAGGGAGCTGTTTTTAACCAAGTATCCTTCTTTCTTTCTCAGAACAACCTACTCGATGACAAGCAGTCAGCCTTCAAATGCAACCACTTCACCAAAACAGCAATGTTAGTGGTCATGAAAGCTTTATGGCTAGCTAAGGCAGAATCCAAATCCTTGGTTCTGATTTTACTAGACCTATTGGCAGCCTTTGACCAAAACAATTATCATATTATATTTAACACCAGGGTTCTAAATTAACTTTTTTGACCACCAGCCAAAGTGGCTGGTAACTTTCTAAAGTTACCAGCCAAACAGCATTTCCACTAGCCAAATTTTTTCCGGTGAAAATAAGATAAATTATGAGTGCCACTGAATGCAACAATGATTAGTTTTTTCTTTCGCGTGCATGCGACAATCCTGACAAAACATGACAACATTTTTGTGATGAAACATAAGCTTAATTTCTCTGTCGATAGACATAAAGCTTTACTGGGGCACAGGCCCCCCATTTTTTGAAAGCCTCCTGTGTGAAGAAGTGTGCAACACTTCTATACAATGCCCTTTGCTTAACCCACTATTCTACAGTGCAACAGGTACTGCGAAAGATAAATATGTATTTAAACATATTTAAGTGTAATCTTCATCATACCTAACATTATTAACATGTTTGGAGGCACACATAGCATAAAATGTTTGGTAATAATGACAGCAGAGAAATATTTTCTACAATATACAATGATAGCAATGATTAATAACTTATTTTTACAAGAATATTTTAAGAAACCAGTCATTTTATGACTGCTATATTAAATAATCTCAGTCACAGTTACTGCTAACTGTTATGTAAGTTAGTGTCCTAGTGTTAAATATTAGTAAACTAAATATTAATTTCATATCTGAAAATACAGAACAGTATAACACATGCATCTGTTGATTTTCTCAGCAACAATGCAATCCTATAGAGTTGACAAAAGGTTTTCCTGAGATTTTTCTCTAATGTTTGAGACCTGACAGGGTTAGGATGTAGTTTGTCTTAACTCCCTTAAACTCATCATCTCTCTGCTTCCCTTGCCCTGCTTTGCACAAAACATTTCTGATGTCCATCTATGATCGAGTCAAAATAAGATTAGCATTATTATTTAGAAACTTACTTCTCGTCATGTTTTCATCATTACTCATTCACGTTGCGTCCCCTTTGGATGCAGCTGCGCGCGTGGATGAACGCAAAGACGCGCGTGGCGTGGACATGGATACATGCGTGCACGCGTCAGTGCGACTGCTTCGTCGATGTACAAGCGTAAATTGGATTACTACATTGCATATATATCTGTTTTTGCCGCTATTATCTTTGTAAACGAATACACTAGGGCTGAATCCGAAATCGCATACTTACTGTGTAGGTACTGAATTTCACTGGGTACCTACTTAACGTGCGCTAAGGCAGTATGTACGTTCGCGTTAAGTATGGACAGCATTCGCCATGTTGACGTTATCATGTGACATATGACGTAGTAGACTTGTTCGAGTTCATGCGGAACCACAAGAACCGACAGGAGATTGACATCACAATACCGCGAGAGCAACTCGAAATCAGACTTCTCCGTGTGATTTCTGCAATCGCTCTCACGGTACTTTGATGTCATCCAGCTGTTGGTTCTTACAGCGGTGCATAAACTCGAACAAACCTAATAACAGACATGAAAACGTATGCGTGTGTATGAGGGACAGGTGCACTAACACCTGATTGCATCAGTAACTTGATCTGTAACAGTTTTACAGATATATTACACATTATTTTGTAGTGGACAAAATAAGTAAAACAAGCAGATTGTAATTTAATATCTATTGTCAGATGACAGCTGTGCTTGAATACAAACTAGACAATGCAGGCAATATGATTATATACATTTCAGTGAAGCAATCTCTTGTATTTACTTAAAACAACAGGAAATATGAATAAAAAAAATGAATGAATAAAACCATCACAATAAATGAAAACGTATAGAAGTGAATCCCATATGAAACAAAACTTTTTTCAAATGTATTTTTCTAACAAACCATCACATATTTACTGTCAGCTCAACACAGCTGTGACAAATCTACAGCGTTATTTTCATGAATCAGCTGAGCACTTTAATTGTGGTATATCCTGGGTTAATTGTGGTATAGTCTGGGTGCTGAGGAACAGCCCTGTGTGTGTATCGAAATCACCCGATTGGCTGGTCTCCGGTCGATTGCTTTGCTTTCCCGTGGCATCATTGGAAAGCTGGGATAGAAGTGTCCATCCGATGCATGCTTCAGAATCTGGGCGGACTCAGTAGGGCATCCGGGGATTTCTCGCCTACTGATTTTATGGATACTGAAGATTCGGACTTACTACTCTGTTCACGTGCTGTTTCCCCTACTACATTTTCAGTAAGTAGGCGGTTTCGGACAATACTTAAGTACACGTGCCTCTGAATCTCGCGAGAAATAGTCCAAAATCCCGCTAATTCTCGCCTACCCTTTTACGTATACTGAGGTTTCGGACATACTATTCGTTCGCCTACTGCTTTTTGCCTACTATATAGTATGGCAGTATGCGGTTTCGGATTCAGCCTAGTTAACTGCTAAAATTTAAACTTGAGATTTACACCTGGGCACAAAAGATTTACACTGGAGCACATGCCCCAGTAAAGGGGTTTGGCGACACCGCTGTCTTTTAGTCTATCATCCCTGCTCTGCCCGTTCGTTCTCCTTCTTCCTTTAGTTCTGGTGGACACGCTCAGTTCGTTTCAATGGTTTCTCGCGCTGGTTTCGCTGCAAACTGGGCGCAGCCAATTGGTGTATTAAACACCATCACGTAGCATTACGGCACAGTGTTCATGGGAAATGTAGGAAGTACTGCCAGAGGGATAAATGACCGAGAACGGAGCTTTATGTATCTTGCATGCAATGCCTTATGCATCACCGGCCAAACTTGCTAGTAAGTTTTTATTAACACCCGCCAAAAGGAATTTTAATCCGCATTTGGCGGGTTGGCGGGTGTTAATTTAGAACCCTGTTTACCACCCTACCATCGCTTGGGATTACGGGTACTCCCCTCCAGTGGTTCAAATCTTATCTCTCCGAGAGATCCTTCAGGGTGTCCTGGAAGGGTGTGCGGTCCACAGCTCAACAGATGATCACTAGGGTTCCTTAGGGATCATTGCTTGGTCCACTCCTTTTTCCATCTACACAACATTTTTAAAAACAATCATACAGGCACATGGATTCTCCTACCATTGCTATGCTTCATTTCACCATGATGATCCCACCATTGCTGCATGTATTACAGCTTGCTTAGAAGACATCTCAGCTTGGATGAAGAAACACCACCCCCAGCTGAACCTAGCTAAGAAGGAGTTGCTTGTTTTTTCAGCACAACCCATGCTACAGCACGACCTATCAATTCAAGAAATGGATTCAGCAAGAAACCTCGGTGTAGTCTTTGATGACGAACTGTCCTTCTCTTATAACATTGCAAAGACAGTGCAATCATGCCATTTTGCATTATACAATATCAGGAAGGTCATATCTCACAGAGCATGCTGCACTTCTGAACTTCTGATTCAGGTCATTCACACGCTCTTCCATTCTCTCCACTGGTTACCGATTGAAGCATGTATCAGGTACAAGTCTCTACTACTTACTTACAGAACTTGTTGTCCTAATAAAATTAATTATCTAGTTATCTACCGTCCCCCAGGTTAGCGTGGATATTTCTTGGAGGAGTTGGATGTACTTCTGTCATCCTTCTCAGTGGAAAACAAATACCCAAAAGTATTTGTACACAAAGGGGAAGGAACTACACTACTTGCATGTGTACAGGTCAGGTGGTATTTTTATACAGTTAGGTTAGGGTTATAAGAGTGTTATAACCCCTTGTTTGTTGCTATGTACATTCATTGTTTTACCACTCCCTCCTTGTTTGTTGTCATAGTAATTAATTGTTTCTGTTCTGTGATTGGTTCTTGTCATGTTTGAAAACCCTGCCTGTTCATTGCTTGTTGGTCAGTCGTTCTGTCACGGATAAGAAGGCAAGACAAGGCATTGGATCCAAAAGCTGTATCTAGTGTATTAAAAATCCACAAAGTACAAGAGACAGGAACAAAAGCAGGATTATCATGACCAGGACCTGATGTTAACTTTTTTGACCACCTGCTACAGTGACTTTTTACCAGCCAGAATTTTTTTTGCCTGAATAGTGAATGATAAAATGTCTTTATTGTATGAATTAAATATAATTATTTTTAGAGCTACAAAAGTGATTTTCTCTTTGTCTTAAGTTGTTTGATTAACATTAATAACACAGACTTAAGTATGTTAATTGAGGTTACTGTCTCTTTAAGACCATATAAGCACAAACTGGTTTTTGACTCTAATCTATACACTTAGACATAAACAAATGTTTTTATTAGAAAAAGAATACTCAGAAGATCATTTTGTTTATATGTGCCCTATCAAGAACATATTACATATACAAGAACTTAAGCATATTTTTTATGTTTTAATATTAAGTGGACTAGAAGTATGCTGGTAATAAATATATGCTTAATTAGACTTTTAAGAAATATGCTAAACACAAGTCTACTTCTAGTGAAGTTTTAGGATATTTGGAGAAAACATACTTTTTCCAAAACATGATACATTCATTGTAATAAGCTAACATTGAAATTTCCTCAAGCATTTCAACATCATATCATTCCGAGTACGTCACAACCTAAATTTCCAAAGATTTGCTTAAAATCCATACATTTGCTAGTGTTTATTTTCAAACAACACACATGACACACTTGACTAAACCTGATCCTGGACAGCAATCAGTCTGCCTTTAAAAATGGTCACTCCACAAAGACTGCACTGCTCTCAAGGCAAGGGCAGCCTTTACATCGGCCTCTAAATAATCTGTATTGATCCTATTGGATCTATCTTCCACTTTTGACACTGTCAATTATCAGATCCTCCTGTTGACCCCTTAAGGCTATGAGTGTCTCTGGAATGGCCTATATGGTTCAAGTCTCACCTCTCAGGCAGGTTATTTAGAGTATACTGGAGAGGTGACGTCTCTGAGGGCTGTTTACACTTGGCATTAACATGCATTTTCATCAATCGTATCACAAGTGGACGACATTAATGCAAGGTGTAAACAGTGTTCAAAACGTTTTGAGCTTGTCCACTTTCGACCACTTTCAACCACATTCAGTGGTAGTCGAAAACGCTTTCGATCGGATTGCTTTTGTAGTGTAAATGCACATGTGGTTGAATGTGTTCGAACAGCCACACGCGACTGCCTTCTCTCCACCCATTTATCTAATCTGAGGTACTTAACACAATATTTTATGTCTTTTCTGACTTCTGGCGCGAACACACGGTGAACAGCGCTATTTTTAGCCTTTCATTGATAAAACTAAAGCGGCTGATCTCCGCAGGTTCATTTGCAAGTGTGTGAAAGTTGTGCGATCCTATTTCATCAATTGCGCTGAAAATTCAGAGAAAGCTCTAACATATACAGTACATGTACAAAACACTGTGCAGCATGTTTACTTTCAACAAAAGCAGTGGACTCTGACATAATATTAGTTCGCGTCCATATAAACTCGTCATTACTCCCGCTCGCGTTCAAATGACAGCTTATAGACTCGCCCACAGACCTGTTTGAGTCGTGACTCACTCGAATCTTTCACCCGGATCTTTAAATTAACTCATGAGTTGCGAGTCGCTACACTGTTAACCCAGAAATTGTCTTTACTCAAACAATCAAGGAAAAATCATTAATATTTTCTGTTTTGAAGCCAAAGCTTAAATTGATTTGTTGATTTAACTGTTAACCTTACAAAATCTATTAAACTAAAACATTCAAGTAAAATGAACTTAAAATTATTAGTTCATGTTGTGAGGAATCCCCATAATCCTTTGCGCTTGAATATTTTGATTATTTTCTGCTTTTTCACAAATTAAAAACTGATAAGAACTTTCTCTATTCAAATATTTGTTAATAAAATGTCATATAGTTTCAAGCTCTTATATTATTGATGTTGTTTTGTTGTAAATTATAATTTTGTGAAGTCACCGTTCAGGTGATCAGTGTTTCCGTACATGAACCCTGTTCAAAACATTTTATTGTATTTCTCTCCACTGTACTTACAATGTATGTTAAAACACATTTTTGTGTGTTTCTGTGGAGAATCACATTTATTCAATGACTGACTTAAAATCAGTCATTAATTTTTGTTATAATACCATTTATAACATCAAAAGTAATACAAAGTGATAAAAACTAAAGTTATATGCAACACAACAGGTTTCCTCACACATTTCTAGTAATGTCATCTAAACTGGGTTAAGAAGGCAGGAATATTGGAAGAAATTAAAACATTAAGTACATTAAACTTAAAATTAATTGTTATTTCAACCAGGCAAAATCAACTTTTTTAGGGCAACGAGTTTCCATAAATGTTTTAAGTTCAATCAACCTGTATGGGCTTACAGTGTAGTATCATTAACCCGGATCAGTTGAGTCCTAATACAATTCAATGTAAAACCATAAACAGTGCCACCACACACACCAACCTCTTGCAACATTATTGATGAGACTTCGCTCGCTCTACAGATCCACTCGTAATTGACTGATCTGCGCGAGAACTGACCCGAGATTCTCACTCAGAGCCAGAAACATTGTGGACTTGAGAGACATGCGAATCTGCAAAGTTTCCGGCTATGACACGAGAATCTCTCAACTCATAACCGTCTGATCCGTGCAAACTGTATTTCGAGTCAGAGCCAGAAACATTGCAGATTCGCAGATCTGCCGGAAGCATTGCAGACTTGAGACTCTCCGGCTCGGATCTGGCTGTTATTGGACTACATAAGCAGGACACCCTGCTAATGAACTCATAAATGTTCTCTACGTTACATTTGTTCAGACATTGAGTGAAATTACTGAAATTCTGCTACCCACCCTAGTGAAAAAATAGTATCCTTAAGTACAATTTATTTACATGTACTTTAGTATAACTAAATGTATTTGTTGAACACTATATATTGGTATACTTCAAGTCTGCTAAATTGGAACAACTAATTTTGTACTTAATGCACTTTAGTTGTGTGAAAGTAGTGCTGGGGTCCAACTAAAATTGTGTTAAATATACTTTGTTGTGCTAAAGTGGAACTATTTAAAGTATACTTAAGTACAACTTATGTTATACTTATAATAAACTGAGACCATACTATTACTTTACTAATAGTGAGATTCAAACACATTTGAAGCATAATAAAATTGTATTGTAATAAAACTTTGGGTGAGATGTAGTATGCTTAAGGCATACTTAAAAAGGGCTTGCAATGACCTTGGAAGTACATCCAACTCAGACTTCTAGTGTATTTTAGGTAAACCTAAAATGTGCTAAAAGTGCAATTTAATTGAACTTAAAGTGTCATTAAAATACACTTTATGCAGGCTAGGACTTCTGTTTAATAGTACCTTGAGAGCACTGAAAAAAATATTAGTATTTCTTTATAATCTATTTACAGTGATTCATACACCAGGATTGAACATTTGCTTTACACTGACACTTCATACTTTGTATACAAATCTTGTGCGTGTCTGGATTTGAACCCGGGTACTGTCTTTACAAACTGCGCCACCATACAATTGGTGTGAAAACTGAATTTCGCTCTCTTAAAAAAAATGCATTTCATGAATGCATTTTTAGTGCATTAGAAATGCACTAAACATAAGATAAAAATGTTAGTGTTCCTAGAGTGTATATAGCCTAAGTATTAACTTAAATCTTGGAATTACTGTTTTTGTATGACTTTGTGTACTCAAGCAGTTGGAAATCACAAAAGTCACAAGATACATTTAATTAAACCTTTCTTTTATTTGCAAATTGCTCATTGTTGCACTTGCATAAGCAATTTCGTACATCCGCTGGAGTTGTGTTAGGAAATTCTGCCATAACAGCATCTATAAGCAAAAATAAAATGCATTAGTTTATACCACAAACAATGGTTTGCACCAAAAGAAAGTCACATCGAAAACATGATGAACACACCCTGAGATTAACATTTGAATATATTTAAATCTTAGCCATTCCAAAGAATAGTGGAACAGCTTTAATAATGAAAGTCAACATAATATGCCTCACTGCAGAGATGTTGGTACTGCAGCAATCAAATAAAAAAAATCACATTTTACCTGTTAAGGCATGCACCTTCTCCTTATCAAGTTGCTTTTTTGGTGGGTCACCCAGCCGAGACTTTCCTGTGAGAGTGGATTCTTGTAGAGTTTCCTTTGAGAACACTAAAACAGCAAGCTCCTGAGACAAAATGCTCATTCTTGCTCTGAGCCTCTGGTAGGCTTTTTTTGGGACCAAAACTTTACTATGAGCAAGGGGAATCTAAAAAGAGGAACAAGAAACTATCAGCAAACAATAATAATAATAATAATAACTTTAATTAATATAGCGCCTTTCAAAAACCCAAGGACGCTTAACAAAACAAGGGGAGGGGAAGGGGGGCGCTACAGGCCATAGGCCTCAGTGAAGAGATGTGTTTTTAGCTGCTTTTTGAAGGTTGTTAGAGAGGAGGCAGAGCGAATGGCATGAGGAAGCTTGTTCCAGAGTGATGGAACACTCACACAGAAAGCTCAATGTGTTGTCATAAACATAACATACATTCTTATATGGAGGCATTTAATAAAATGAACATTAGTAATATGCTTAGCTCTGCAAAATTCTGAAAAAAGCAACCAAAAACAAAAAGAGGATATTTTAGATCTCAATTTGGAACACACCATTTCAATCTCACTGTCCAGCAATGATGAGGTTCCAGGGCTGGAAACTGATGTTGTTCTATGGAAAGTTTCAGAGCCACCAAGAATAACTTCTGCAACTTCCTTCAAAGACCTTACCAATGCAGGCAATTCTAGTTAAATTTTATGTGAAATGTTATTAATGAAGAACACAAAAACTATATCAGAAGGCAAGCAACTTCTCATTGATAGTGTACCTACCATTAAGAGCTGCAATGACCGATTTATCAAGTTGCACCATTACAGTGTCCAGTACTGGACTTACTCTGTGGGTATTGCCCTCCCCCTCATACTGAAGTAACTGGAATTGAGACAATAGCACAGGTTGAGTAATTTTAACAAAACGATAAGACATACTGTAGGGACAAGGATATTTGCACCAATTGTAATTTTTGCATAACAGTAAAATACACTGAAGCAAAGTGAAAATTTTAGTTTAAAGAACTTTTTAAAATCAAGCAACTTACACAGTCATCTTGTGGACTTTCCTGCTCAGCAGTGTTGGGAACGTTACTTTAAAAAAGTAATTAGTTATAGTTACTAATTACTTCTCAAAAATAGTAACTGAGTTAGTAACTGCGTTACATTATTATAAAAGTAATTAATTACCAGGAAAAGTAATTATTGCGTTACTTAAAAAAATCTAATATTTCAAATAACTTGAATACCCCTTACAAATTAAATATGTTAAATGACTAAAGTGGATACTAAAGAGAAATCACTAATTTTTTGGCAGCATGTGACGATTTGAGGTGCTTTATTAGATCAGAATTACTTGCCACAGACGTGGAGAGACTTTTTCTTCATGGGCATAAGTTGCACATTACACAAATATTCTTGCGTTTCACATCAAAAATGGAAAAGTAGTGCTTTATACTTCGTGTTTGCGATCGCTACCTTTGAGCTTGTTGTACTTGCCATCACCCTGTCGCCTGTGTTTTCCGAGTGATTGATGCGCGATGACCGGGCTGCATGTCAGTGCTTTGAGATGGGGCACAGCAGCAGCACGCACCGCTGCTCGTTGAGAAGAGAAAACGACGCGTATTTTCATGTCAGTCTACAAATGTCTCCAACCACGTCAGAAAAGATCGCTAGATTAGTCCTATAAAGTCGCTAAAGTGATAGAAAGTTGCTAAATCTAGCGACAAAGTGACTCAGTTGCTCAGACTTTTTTACACTGCTCGCTCGCTCAGACTCGGAGTCGGACTGTGCGAGTGGGCGTGCCTGTTTGTGAACTCTGCCTCTGGTTGGCTAACGTTGGAAACTAAGCCAATCACCATCAGCTATGTGGTTCTCCCACCCCCTCTAACACAGAGACACACCAATCATCATTAGTTATGTTTCTCCCAACACACACACAAGAGAACAACAGTGTTTGGCTGAGAGAGTGAGCATACGCGGCTGAAAATCACTTCAGTGAGATCAATTTTAGTAACGCGCAGCATTTTAATGTCAGTAACGATAACGGCGTTATAACGGGGGAAACAGTAATTTATTTGATTACTCGTTACTGAAAAAAATAACGCAGTTACTAACGCCAATTACTTATAACGCCGTTATTCCCATCACTGCTGCTCAGCTAGGTCCGCAGTTTCATTCAGAGGTTGTGTGCTTTTGATGGCCTTTTCTTTAATCAGGGCAGCCTTAAGGTACTCCGCAGCCTGGGCCTTTGCTGCCTGAGAAAGCTTTGGAATCTTGGTCTGGGTCTGGATAAAAAACAACAACAAATCAGTAGTAAACGAAGTATGAGATTTTATACTTTCAAAAATAATACTTACTGGCTTGCACAGCTCCACAGTTAAGTTCTTGGCATCTAGAGATGCACTTCTCTTCATTCGTTGCCCTCTTTTTGCAGTGCTCCATATGTCTTTTCCTTGAAGAAAAGCTTTTTTTTCTCCACAATATCTTTGTATACATCTGAAAAAAGATACAACTACCTAAAGAAAAACACGAACAAACCTCCAATCAGCAGTAGTTTAGCTGCAAGTGTCTTTGGTCCTTTTGTACTGCGACAGTTGATTTAAATCCAGCCATCCTCACTGTCAAGATCAGGCCGACTGGTTACCTGGGCTAACTGTCCCATTCTATTTTCTTTGATAATATAAATGTTGTAGACATTCACACTTCTGTCTGTCATATAAAATAGCCCAAATTTGAATTTCTCCATCAGAAATCGTAATGTAAGTTTCAACACACATATGATTGAACCACAACGCATGCTAAGTGACTTATTTAAACTAAATTAATTAGATATGACACCAGCATGCAGCTGGTGATGAAAGCTTCCGATTGGCTAGGACAAATTAATTGTGCTGCAAGATCGTTAGTCAATTTTGTCTATTATTTATTTTGTAATAATGAGTTCATATGAGAAGGGAAACCTTGCAGACTCATGGCATCATGGCATGCAAACGAAGCCTCAAAAACTATATCAATTTAACAGACAAAGAATTGCCTGTTCCCAAAACAACAAAGTACAGGCGACTACAAAATGAACAGGTGGAAACAAAACATTAGAGTATTTGTGAAGTGTTTCATTTAGAGTAGCTATTTTTCAGATTAGGATTTATTTATATATTTTGAATTACAGCCACAAAATTACAAAAATTAAAAAGGATTTATTAAATTGGATGGAACTGTTCCATGAACCTCATCATACAGAAGGAACATCTTTAAAAAAGTAAGGACAAAAATTATATATATTTTTTTTACTTTGATGGTCATTAAACTCATGAAAAAATTTCACAGACCCATTCTACAGAAAGACACGTGGTCAATAGTCAAGGAGAGAAAAAAAATCTGCAAGGAGAAAAATGTTTTAGAAATGGAGAGGTGGAGAAGTGTGGGCAAGGAGAAGGAGAAAATGGCAGCCAGTGTAGAGCAGGAGGGGAAAGCCAACAGAAAAATATGAGAAATGACAGGGGACAAATGCTAAATGCAGAAGGCAAAATAATGCAAAGATGGCTAGAAAGTAAAGGGAAAAGGGGGGAAGACGTGAGGAAGAAAGTGCTGAAGAGAGGTGATGAGGAAAGTGATGAAGAGAGGAGAGAAGAGGAAGAAAGAGATGAGGAAAGTGCTGAAGAGGGGAGAGGAGAGGAGGAAAGAGATGAGGAAAGTGCTGAAGAGGGGAGAGGAGAGGAGGAAAGAAATGAGGAAAGTGCTGAAGAGGGGAGAGGGGAGGAGGAAAGAAATGAGGAAAGAGCTGAAGAGGATAGAGGAGAGGAGGGCAAGAGATGAGGAAAGTGCTGAAGAGGGGAGAGAAGAGGAAGAAGGAGATGAGGAAAGTGCTGAAGAGGTGAGAGAAGAGGAAGAAAGAGATGAGGAAAGTGCTGAAGAGAGGAGAGGAGGAAAGAGATGAGGAAAGTGCTGAAGAGAGGAGAGGAGGAAAGAGATGAGGAAAGTGCTGAAGAGAGGAGAGGAGGAAAGAGATGAGGAAAGTGCTGAAGAGGGGAGAAGAGAAGAGGAAAGAGGTGAGGAAAGTGCTGAAGAGGAGAGAGGAGAGGAGGGAGATGTATAAAGTAGTAAGGAACAAAGAAGATCTCCAAGGGAAACTGGACATGAAAATAATTTTATGTCCTTGAAGGTAAAGGAGAAAAATTTTAAGTATGGAGTATGTATTTTGTTATTGTCGTAGACAATTATGTTTATTTGGAACATTTTATTTGCATGGTATTTTATTATTTGCATTTTAAAGAGAAGTCAACTTTTACCATTTGTTGTCTATCACAGATGCCACATAATGATGATCTTATTTATCCTGGTTCTTCCCTTACAAAGGCACAAAGCCTTCTCTTGCTCCTGTCATTTGTGCTTAGGCACAATTTGACTGGAGTGGCTCTCCAACATCTTCTTGAAATTTTCAATGAACATTTTCCTGGCTTTGTACCTGCAACAAAATATCTCTTTTATCAAGGTTATGGAGAATTTGGCCATTATGCAGTAAGTGTGAGAGCTACCTAGGACCTAAAGAGAAGGCTCCAAAACAGTGTTTGTTTTGCAAGCATGACTTTGATTTGAATTCAAATCTAAGAGTTGGTGCATATTTCCTTGTGCTCTCTCTGTCAAATCAGCTGGTCGACATTTTGGAAAAGCCTTCAATACATGTAAACAGGCAGCAGCCACTTCCAGGTATGATTTGGGACATACAGTGTGGAGCTGAATAGCAGAAACCCAGACAGAGTGGAGAAATGGGGGATGATGACCTATCCATTATTTGGAACTGTGACGGAATTCCAGTTTTTGAAAGCAATAACTACTAGATTTGGCCTATTCAGTGTCAAATCATAGAGCTACAACCAAAAGATCGACAAGCAAACATATGTATGCCGTGCTTATGGTTTGGTGCAAATACGCCAAATATGACAACTTTTTTGACTCCATTTGTTTTAGAGCTCAAAGACCTAGAACAAAATAGGATTAAATGGAAAGACTCTAAAAACGAAGTCCACACTAGTAAAGTGTACTCTCTAATCTGCTCCTCAGATTCTGTTGCCTGTCCCCTTCTTAGAAATACCAAACAGTTCAATGGCAAATATGGGTGTGACTTTTGTCTACATACTGGTGGTGGCCCATATACCTGGAAAACACCACAACCACCACTAAGGACAGAGACTGAACAATTTGAACATGCCATGTTGGGGACGCCAGCTGAACAAGTAATGGGTGTGAAAGGCCCATCACTTCTGATAATACTTTAGAAGTTTAACATTATCAGTGGATTTGTTCCTGAATACCAACATAGTGTCTGCCTTGGGGTAACAAGACAGCTTGCCTCTCTCTGGCTAGACAATAAGCACCAAGACAAAGACTGGTATAAACCATTATTGTTAATAAAGAGCTGCTTGCTATTAAACCGCCAATAGAGATCACAAGGGCACCAAGATCATTTGATGACCAGAAGTTTTGAAAAGCTGCGGAATGGAGATCATTTTTGCTGTTTTATGCATTACCAGTTTTGAAATGAATTTTGAAGAGGAAGTATTGGAACAATGTTTTTTTTATTAGTTTTTGCTATGCACATTCTCCTTCAGGATGCTATACAAGTTTGCGATATTGATATGGCAGAGCAGGCACTTCACAAATTTGTGCTAGATTTTAAAAGGTTATATGGATCGGTTAATGTTTCTTTCAATGTGTATTTACTGATTAATTTGACAACAAGTGTGCGCAACTGGGGACCATTGTGGGCAACCTCGACTTTTCCATTTGAGTCATTTAATGGGACACTGCTTAGGTTTTTCAATGGTTCTACACATGTGCCCACACAGATAGTGAAGAGATTTCTCAGATGGAGGAACCTCTCCAAAAAAGGTGAGAAGATTATGGCCACAGCAAGTGAGAATGTGAGGAAACTTTTTAACAAATTACAAAGTAATTTACTAGCTCTAGACTTACAAACAAGTCTGAGGACTTTCAAAAACATGTACGGGGTTTTGGCTGCCCTGTAAAGGAGAGAACATCTTCGTTACAAAAAATGGCTATTGAACGTTTTCTTAATGTGACAGTTAATTCTGGGTTATTTTACAAACGGTTCATTTCTAAAGGTGTTGTTTACAATAACACCACGCTTACAAAAAGAAACAACTCAGTTGGAAGATGGAACTCTCTGTAAAATAATGAGTCTTGTGGCATTTAAATTGGATACCTCTGAGACACATATATCTTGTGTTTTAGTTAAGGAGCTTGCGAGAATTGGAAATGAACTTTGCAAAGATGTTCAACTTAATATATCGTCTTCATTTGTAACTGAAGTGCATGACACAAACAATGTATTTGCTATCCATCCTTACTCACTCCAAAGAAAATGTATCATGATCAGGTCAAAAGACAAAATATATGTTATCACAATGCCAAACAATATTAAAAGGGATTAATAGCATTTCTTGACTCATAGGCTGATATTTAAGTGTTATGCAGTCCTATTTTTTTTCATGTACAAACTGAATGAAATGAGAGCTATACATGTAAACTTAGTGTCACTGTTGTAAAAAAAAGTGCATTTGAAAATGTTAAAATATAGTTTCAATTATACATTTTATATTTTTGTTTCCATTAGTACAGTAACCTTTGTTGTAAGGAGTTATATATGATAAATATGTGTATATGAAACCTTTCTGTTAAGTAAAATAATCGTTCTTCAAGCACAAAAAAGTACTTGTATTATGACAAATATTTTGGTAAAGACACGCCAAGTTTTTATATAGTTTCAAACAATGTTGTAGATAGAAACACAAACCTAATCAGTATACTTTCTCAAAGCACACTGTAATTCAAATTAAAGTGTACTTCCCATACTGGCATGTGTAAAAGCTGCACTACTTTAAAACTTATTTGTAGTGCACAATGTTACTCTGCGTGCATTTAAAGAAAGTATGAAATAAGTATAATTATGGGGTATTTTCATGTAGTACATTGATGTGTTAATTTATTTGCAGTATACTTAGCATAAAATAAATGCATTTAAAATATATTTTAGTATATTTTTTTTCACTAGGGCAATATGACAAAATTTACATAAAAACTTACTAAAATGTCAAAAAATGTAAAACCACATTTATTTATGCATTAGAGGACTCCTACAACAATATATAAAAGGTGATTTAAATTTAAATTGCAACGTTTTTTTGTATATTTTCTCTATATTATTATGCTATTATCATTAGGTCTATTTTTTTAAATGGTCGATCATACACACCGAACCTAAAACCTATAAGCATGTTATTTCAGAAGTGAAAGGCTTTTGTTGTCGATTTGCTTTTGAGGAGACTTCAGTCGCTCTATAGATCGACTAACCGGCTCCGGCTGATCCGCACCAACGTCTGACTTGAGACTCTAACTCAGATTTAGCAATACTGACTCAAGTGACTCACACAACCCGGATCACTTTAGTGAGTGACTCACAACAACCCGGATCCTTTAAAGGAATCAAATCGAGTTTACCAGGCCTAACTCACAGTATTCAGGACAGAAGCGGTCGAAAGTGGACAAAAGAGACGGATTTAAATACCAGGTGTAAACGTGATGTGTCTCTCTCGTCCACTTGTGATCCCATCGACGAAAACACGTCTTAATACCAAGTGTAAACAGCCCCTGAGTCCCAACGTCTCAACACTGAGGGTACTTTAGGACTCAAGGCTTGGATCGCTGCTCTTTTCCGTATACATGATATCCATAGGTTCTGTCATTTGAAAGCATGGCTTTCCTGGGCTGAAAAGTGGCCCCACTCCCGCCCTGATTCAACTACAGCTAGTTCCATTGCTACACCACTTAAAAAGTATCTTGCGGTCATCATTCCAGAGCAGGTGTGTCAAACTCAATTTAATTCCCGGGCCACATCAGCATTACGGTTGCTCTCAAAGGGCCAGTTGTATTTGTAAGACTATATGAATGTATCAACTCTTTTATTACATTGCATAATTACTTCTGCATTTGATTACTACTGGTTTTGTTAATAACTCAATTAATACCTAGCTTTGAAAGTAGAAGCCCAGGACAAATAATGACAAAGTGTACTTTACTGTCATGATCTATGTCATGATCGGCCGTCTCTTTGGTGATTTGACAGCTCGGCACGTGCGCTCCTGTAACTTTGGCGTTCTCCCCTCCCACCTTGTTACTGTACCCTCATCTTTGTTAATCATCTCTCACCTGATCCTTATTCTCCTCATCTCACTCGCTGTTATTTATTCCCAGCGTTTCCCCTGTCCCATGCGAGTCTGTCATTTCTTATGCTAGTTTCGCCAAGTTATCTTCTCAATTCTTGTTAATCATTTATTAAAAAAATTTTGTCTGTTTTTTCTCTGCTGCTGTTCCCTGTCTCCCTGTCAGGCTCCAGTGCTTTTTTTTGCCAATAAAGATACCAATAAAAGTTTAACAGCCTCCACCACATATAGGCCATGCATTTATCAGACACAGATACCTATCAGTCTCGCTGTCATCATTTCTTGGCCTGTATTCAAAAAAGCTGTGATTTTTTTTACCTGGCTTTGAGTGAGTGAGTGACTGATTGACAGACGTCTCATGAGTTTAGTGTTGTACAGATCAGTAGTTTCAATTGTTTAGTAAAAGTAATTGGTTCAAATGAGTCATTAATTCATGAATCAGACATTAGCGGAAATAGACACGTTGTATGCTAATCCCAGCTGGACATGCTTAACATTTGTGTAAACAAGACAGAAAACATTTTCTCATTGGATAGGATTTGGTCTTTCAACCTTTTACCATTCTGTATCTGTTTGGATCAATATGCGCGTGAGCCCACAAGGGAGAAAGAGAAAAAGAGAAAGAGCAGATACTGTGTGCATAGTTTGGCTCTTTTCCCATTTTCTCTCCTACAATCAATAACATTATTACTCCTTAATTACATTATATCATCAAAAAAATCATCATTTTAGCAGCCCCTAAAAATATAATTGCAGGAAAACCCTGCTAAAAATAAAACTTACAAATGATTTTATTGTTATTATAAGTTCTCGTGGGTCACATAAGTAAAATTATTTGTAAGCACTCGCGGGCCACAAGAAATGAGGCGGCAGGCCATATTTGGCCCGCGGGCTTTGAGTTTGGCACCCCTGTTCCAGAGGATCAGAAGAGTAAACTCATTTCCCAAGCGTATTATGGAGCTAGCATAATGAGGGCAGGTGTTCAAAGAAAGATTCAAGATTTATACCCAAATGCCCATTGCATCCACTGCTATGCACATCAACTCAATCTAATAATGCAACAGGCCACTTCTCAAACCCCAAAGTGAGAATTCTTTTCTGATCTTGGAGGATTTGAAAGCTTTTTTATTGTTGCCTACAGACTATCAAGCAGTGTTAGATGGAACTTCCATAGCCGTGTTGTCAATACAGTGTTTGAGCACAGAAAGGACCTCATCCGCTGTTTTTAAATGATACGAGTCTGATTTTGACCTTGTTATCATCAGAAAGGCAGGAGCCTTTGCCATGCTGCTAGTGGAATTTAAGTTTTTTTGCACCCTTTCCACAACATCATGCCACACGTTGACCTCCTCTATGCCAAACTCCAAAATAAAGACATCAATATTGTCCACTAAGGGGGGGGGGCATCCAGCAGTTCCAGCGGGACATACAGAAGATCAGGAAGCAACTGTATTCCTATTTTTGTATTTGTTATCATGGTAACACTTTACAATAAGGTTGCATTTGTTAACAATTAGTTAATGTATTAGCTGACATGAACTATCAATAAAAAATACTTAGTTCATGTTAATTTCAGCATTTACCAACATAATATTAAAATCTAACTTTTAAACTGTTAACATTAGTTAATGCACCATGAACTTACATGAATAACTGTATTGACATCAACTAACATTGACAATGTAGTTTTTTAGAATACATTAATTCTTGTTCATTGTTTATTCATGTTAGTTAATGCATTTAGTATTGTTAACTAATACAACTTTAGTGTAAAGTATTATCATTATTATCATTATTATTACTCATACATTTTTAGCACAAGCTGTCACGTCCTGTTGGCAGACACTTTTATTCAAAGCAACCTACAAGTAAAGTTTATTCAAGCTATACATTACATCAGTTTGTGTGTTCCCCGGGATTTGCCTTATGACCTTTATGCTGCTAATGTCACAATGAAAGAGAGGAAGCAAATGCAAGTTAAGAGTTTTATTGAAAACACTGAAGGATTAGATGTTATGGCAGCAGATCGGGTGACACAGGAGTCCGAGATGGCCAGCGTGGAGAAACAGATGAATCCGGTCGGTGATATAATCCACATGAATATCCAAGGAACACGAACACGAAAGCAGGAACACACCAGACGGGAACACACAGCACAAGACTCCACGAACTCCACAAACGATCTGACAAAGGACATGAGAACTGGGTGAGTTTATATAGAGCGGGTAAATGAGCTGCAGCTGGAGCGAGTGATTGTGATCAGGTGCGCTGGAGGTAAGTGCCGGACACGCCCACACACAGACACACACACACACACACACCACAGCCATGTGAATCAGGAAGGAAACAATGCATTCATAAACCGTGACAGTACCCCTCCCCCTAGGAACGCCGCCTGGCGTTCCCAGACTCCTTTACCTGTCGATTGGATTCATCGATAAGGGAGTGATCCAGTATGTCCCGAGCCGGAACCCAACTTCTCTCCTCCAGACCGTAACCTTCCCACTCCACCAAGTACTGAAATCCGCGTCCCCTCCGCCTAGAGTCCAGAATACGATTAACCGAATAAGTGGTTACCCCATCTACGAGACGAGGCGGGGGGGAACCGGGGTAGGCGGATTAAGGCGTGAAAAGAACACAGGCTTGATTTTGGAAACATGAAAGGCGGGATGTACTCTCCTGTACGCAGGAGGAAGACTAAGGCGGACGGTCACTGGGTTAATAATCTTAGTGACCTTAAACGGGCCAATAAATTTAGGAGCTAACTTGTTAGACACGGATCGGAGAGGAATGTTCTTAGTAGAAAGCCACACTCTTTGACCAACGACGTATCTCGGAGGCCTAGACCGGTGGCGATCGGCTTTGCCCTTGGTCCGCGCCCCCACCTGGAGTAAATCCTCTCGGGCTCTAGTCCATGCGCGGTGACACCTCTGGACGAATGAGTGAGCGGAGGGGACCGTGACCTCGGATTCCAGGCTAGAAAAAACAGGTGGTTGGTAAACTACACTACCCTGAAACGGAGACAGGCCCGTAGCTGATACTGGTAAAGTATTGTGTGCGTACTCCACCATAGAGAGTTGTTGACTCCAGGACGAAGGATTCTTGGAAACCAGACACCGCAACACCCTCTCCAAATCTTGGTTGGCTCTCTCGGTTTGACCATTGGTCTGGGGATGAAACCCAGAATGGGCAAGGGAATGAAATTAGTCGTTTTCGAGAGTCGGTCCACCACGGTTAAAACTACCGTGTTGCCCTGGGAGGGCGGTAACAAAATCTAGAGCGATGTGGGACCAGGGTCTCGAAGGGACAGGCAGCGGTTGAAGTAACCCATCAGGAGGTCGATTGGAAGTCTTACCACTAGCACAAACCGAGCAAGCCAAAACAAAACTGTGGATGTCACGAGCCATACGTGGCCACCAGAACCGTTGCTTGACCAAAAATCTGGTTCGACTTACCCCTGGATGACAAGCTATATTGGAACAATGACCCCACTGAATAACGTTGGACCTTAATCCCTCCGGTACAAATAAGCGGTTCGGTGGGCAACCGGACGGAGGCGTTACCCCTTCTAGAGCCGTCTTGACTTTCGACTCGACCTCCCATACGAGTGTGGAGACGACTAGACTCTCCGGTAAAATGCACTCGGGAGTAGACAGGCGTTCGGAACGATCAAAAATGCGTGACAAAGAATCGGGTTTGATGTTTTTGGAACCCAGACGATACGAGAGAGAAAAATCAAAACGACCGAAAAAAGTGCCCACCAAGCCTGCCTGGAGTTCAGTCTTTTAGCAGTTCTAATATATTCTAAGTTCTTATGATCGGTCCAAACGATAAAAGGTACCCCGGTCCCTTCTAACCAGTGGCGCCATTCTTCCAATTCTAATTTGACTGCCAGCAACTCTCTATTACCAATATCATAATTGCGTTCCGCGGGGGATAAACGATGAGACAAAAACGCGCAGGGGTGCATCTTGTCATCTGAGGTGGAACGTTGGGATAGCACCGCACCTACCCCCACCTCTGACGCATCGACCTCAACCACGAACTGACGTGAGACATCAGGGGCGACAAGAATAGTGGCTGAAACAAAGCAACCCTTCAGTTTGGCAAACGCAGCCTCGGCTGCGTCTGACCACCTGAACGTGGTTTGTGGGGAGGTCAAGGCGGTCAGAGGTGCGGCTAGTTGGCTGAAATTGCGAATAAAACGCTGGTAAAAATTGGCGAACCCCAGAAACCTATGCAGGGCCTTACGGGAATCTGGACTTGGCCAATCTACCACAGCCTTAACCCTTTCAGGATCCATACGCACCCCCTCAGTCGAGATGATGTACCCCAAAAATCGTATGGACTGTGCATGGAACGCGCATTTCTCCGCCTTGACAAAAAGCCCATTCTCTAGCAACCTCTGAAGCACTCGTCTGACGTGCTGCACATGTTCCTGGAGAGATGAAGAAAAAATCAATATGTCATCCAGGTAGACATATATGAACTGGTCAACCATATCTCGCAGCACATCATTGACGAGTGCCTGGAAAACTGCTGACGAATTTGATAATCCGAAAGGCATCACCAAATATTTAAAATGGCCTCTAGGGGTGTTAAAAGCAGTTTTCCATTCATCCCCCTCCCTTATGCGGACCAAATGATAAGCATTACGTAAGTCCAATTTTGTGAAAACGGACGCTCCCTGCAACCTCTCGAAAGCTGAAGACATCAACGGCAAAGGATAAGTATTCTTAACCGTGATGTTATTCAACCCTCGGTAATCAATACAAGGTCGCAGAGTACCACCCTTCTTCCCCACAAAAAAGAACCCCGCCCCCGCTGGAGAAGAGGAAGGGCGGATGAACCCGTTTGCTAGAGAATCAGAAATGTATTTCTCCATAGCCTCCCTTTCGGGAATCGAAAGCGAATATAACTTGCCTTTAGGCGGAGACTTACCTGACATTAACTCAATAGCACAGTCATAGGGACGATGCAGAGGGAGAGAAGCAGCACGAGACTTACTGAACACTTCCTTCAGGTCGTGGTACTCCGCGGGCACGTTAGATAAATCCACTGCCTCCTCCTGAAACACAGACAAAGGCACAGACGAACAGGCAGAAACAAGACAAGACTCATGACACTTAACACTCCAAGCACACACTGAGTTGCTCTGCCAGTCCACTTTGGGGTTATGAAGTTTTAGCCAGGGGTGTCCAAGTACAACGGGTGCCAGGGGTGAGTCCAGAATGTAAAAAGAAATGATCTCAGTGTGATTGCCAGACGTGATGAGTGTGATGTTCTCGGTGGAAAAAACTATGGTGGGAAGATCCTGTCCGTTGAGTGCATGAACTGAAATCTGTTGTGAAAGGGGTCTGAGTGGTATGTTGTGTTTGATGGCAAATGAATGGTCCATGAAATTACCTTCTGCCCCTGAATCCACCAGTGGCCCCTGGTTATTTGCGCATGATTAAACATGAGTCTTTTAACGTTTTTTTTTTTTTTTTGAAGTGGGGATTGGGGGTGCGCCAACCCAGTTGGGACATAGAAGGGGGTGCGAAGGAAAAAAAGTTTGGGAACCCCTGCAGTAAAACATTTCTTCAAAGACAAAACAACTTCAAGTAACAATAAATAAAATAAATGTTCAATAAAAGCTAAAGCTATACCTTAAAAGTGAAAATGTAAGAAACAGTTTAATGAAACACAACAAAGATAGTTTATTTTGAATGTTTTCTATATATTAAGCTATTATTAAAAATATGTTTTACAAAAACAAATGACAGTACAGAATATATAGAACAAAAAAAAGGGTTTCTTAAAGGGCGCGTTCTCTCTGTGTTTTTGAAGCTTTGATTGTGTTTACAGTGCGCAATATAACGTGTTCATGTTTCATGTGTCAAAAAACTTGGTATTTTTCACACAATTTACTTTATCTCTGTAGCGTTGTTTTCACTGTCCTAAAAACATGCTGATGTCTTCCTTGTTCTATGAAGTCCCTCCTTCAGAAATACGTAACGAGTTCTGATTATGTAGCTTATTTAATGTGTTGTGATTTGACAGCAGCTTAGCTTAGCAGTGCTGTTTGAGATAGGCTGGCAACTTACGTAGTCCTGTGGGCAGAGGTTAGTCAGAAACTGGGAAGTAGAGGGCTGTAGTCCAAACCAGCCGTTCGCTGTAGGCTTTGAAAGGGGAATTCTGTTAAAGAAAAAATATCACCTGGCAGTGAACTTTGAGCTTATCATTTTGCATATATTATTTATGCTCTAACAGCAACATTACACACTAACTTAAGTTTGAAAAATGGGATCAGGAAAAACGTGACCTTTAATGTGTATAATGGTATTTTCAGCCAAGTGTACTATGTTTTAAAATAAAATGTAAAGATTTTCCAAATTATTCACTCATGTCTCCTATTAGTACAAAGACTAATATAATATAACCTGTAATTGTTATAGCAATATGATAATGATTCGGGTAATGTTGGTGACATTGTGGGTTCAGCACCCTCTTTGAAGAAAATGCAAGCCAGTATATTTTGTCCTGGGACCAGTGTTGGGGAAAGTTACTTTTAAAAGTAATGCATTACAATATTAAGTTACTCCATAAAAAAGTAACTAATTGCATTACTTAGTTACTTTTCATGGAAAGTAATGCTTACGTTACTTTTTAGTTACTTTTGCGTTACTTTTTTTGGTGGAGACTTGATCTCCTTCAAGACTTGCAGGTGTTTTTATGACAAAATATTTCTCAATGCAGAACTTTTCAATCAGAAAAATGTCGAGCTCTAGCCTGCCATCACAGTTTCTGACTCAAACTCTTTCCACACAGGGGTGTACGCATAGAGTATAATGTAACTACGTTCAGTTTAATTCAGTGCATATTTTTTTTTATTGAATTAAACTAAAAAGTAACTTGAATTACTTTTTTTTAAAAGTAACTAAAATATTAATGTGTACCTTTAAAAAGTAATGCGCTACTTTACTCGTTACTTCTGAAAGAAATATTATTACGTAATGCACGTTACTTGTACTGTAATGCGTTACCCCACCTGGGACTGGACAAAATAATATAAACATCTATTGTAATAGTGATAAATAATATTTGTATAGGTTACTGTGAAAAACAAACACTGTGGATATCTTTAATTACTTCTTGTTGTCTAGGTTTCATTCCAAAACAAGGTTTTGCCAGAATACCATAAGCTGGTTAATACGTGTTAAGCCAGGGGTCTCAAACTCAGACTGGCTTGGGGCCATTTCTGAGATTGACATTTCATCAGAAGGCTACAGAGCTATTTTAACATTCAACAAAGTACAATATTTCTGTACATTTGCTGATTAAATTATATTATCTAATGTATGATAATACTTAATAATATATAAGCAGTGTTTTTTATTTTTTTAATATGCATTATTCTATAAAAGTAAGACCTTGACCTTATCTTAAATAACTAAAGCCTATTAAAAACTTGATCTAAACTAACAAACTACATTTATGATCTATTATTCTATTTTTACCACCAGTAAGTGTTTCTGTTTTGATTTATTTTGGATTGTTTTCAGTCATAGTATTGACTTCATTATGTTCCAACTTTTTAATTCCACTGTTTTAATTAATTTGCTATTATAAATGGAAAAATATTAAAAATAAGTGAAAGTGATTTTAAATCGTTTGAATGGGTAGTCAATGTTACATAAGCTAGTTGGACAGAAAATTTTTTTATATTACTGCGCGTAATTGCATAACAAGCTACATAATGATATATAAGATATACTTCAGCATACATACTTTTATCCTTTGTACGTTTCCCTCATCTTTCCTCTTTTCCTGGTGGCCCTTTTTCTAATCTGTAGTTTAATATGTGTTGTATTACATCTACTGCTCTGCCTCCCTATGCAGTGTCTCTATTAGAAGCTGTGACTTGATGCGATTGAAATAACCCCACCGCAGTTCTTCTCTAAGTAACAGCAGAGTATGCACCAGAAAGTAACAAATCTTCTCTGGACAAACACTACCAAGTACTGATATGATATGATTGATACAAGGTTCACATGAGGAATTAAAATCAGATCATTCATTCCGTTTTCCTCACCATCACGGAGAGCATGGCTTATGGCTGTGTAGCAGACCCCACGCCAAGGTGCGCATCCTCCCACACTCTTTAGAAAGTAAGAAACGCCTAGACTCGTTTTACAAAACAATTGATTTCCAAAGGTGATGATTTGTGGGAGTTCATTTGCAGTATGTTTTATACTGTTTTACTGAATTATACAGATTTTTACCCGGTTCGCTAGAGCATCTGTAACCTTAACAGACCAAACCCCAACCCAAACTCTCTGAAACAAGTGGAGGATGGCCTGATAGATAAAATAGACCACTAGACATTATTCAAAAGTTTGGATGAATCTATTGCAGCTGTATTAAAGGCAAACAGTGGTCCAACACTTTATTTATTAAATAAATGTACGTGTTCACATTATTGTGTCCAGTCCTTGTATTTATTTGTTTCTTTCGATGTTCACTAGATGTTTTTGCCAGAACACTTCATTGTAAGGACTTCTTACTCCATTCTTTGTTTGCAACATTCACGAAGAAGGCTTACAGGAACTTTATCAGATCAGACAACTAATTATGGGCCACACTTGGTGCTATAAACAAATCTTTTAGCATTCCAAGAGTGTTGCTCTTAACCCCTAACTCCATTCATACCTCTTATAAATCCCACAAGAACCTAATGAGATCAGACAACCACTCACTGGGGCCACACTGTTGTGCTTTAAACAAATATATTAGCATTCCAAGAGACTTTTCCTTCACTCCACTCATACTTCTTACAAATCTATAACAGCAAGCTAATTACCTTTCTGAAAAATTATTTCCCATTGTGTTCAGTGCCTGTGATGAAAAACATTTAAAGGAAGTTGAAAGCAACATGCAACAAATAACTTGCAAAACAAAAGGGGAAAAAATTTAAACTCTTAAATGCCCCTGCATCTTTCCTTTACTGCCCTCTTGGAATAAAGTCTAACCCTGATGGGTCATATTTGCCTTGCCAAACACCCCAGCTTTACAGGAATACCCTTTCACAATAAAGACTGATGTTCAGTCTGTCATTCTTTAAAGTCCCCCCACCTCTCCTATTTCTTCTCCATTCATTTAGTTCTTCCACTATACTCTCCTGCATTTGCCCGTCTTTGTTTTTAAGTGGCAGTTACTCTGTTCTGTCGCTCTTTGTTTTGAGTCAGCAATGCGTTTATGACGCATTTCCTTCCATTCTAGCAGGAACTGGTTCTTGTAATAACTCTTTCTAAACCACATTCAAACCTTTGGTGCATTTATGTATAAATGTAGCATACCACTAGCAAAACTATGATAAAGCGCCGGCATAAACAGTCAGTAACAACACTGAGAAGGTAAAGCATTTTTACACTCTAAAACATGTTGGGTTGTTTTTAACCCAGGGCTGGGTAACTATTGGACAGAACACATTTCTGGGTTAAAATGACCCAAATAATGGGTTGTTTTTACCCAACTGCTGGGTTATTGTTAATCAACCATGTTGAAACAACCCAGCAGTTGGGTTAAAACAACCCATTATTTGCGTCATTTAACCCAGAAATGTGTTGTGTCCAATAGTTACCCAGCCCTGGGATAAAAACAACCCAATATTTTTTAGAGTGTAGGGTAATAGTAATAGCGTATAAGAATGTGACATTGGATATTGAAATGGCGAAAGCATAGTGTATGCTTGCTTTACATTCTTGCTAAAATAGGTCTTATCCACGTTATAGACAGCAGGTGGTAAAAATATAAGTACTATACAAATACAAGGGAAATACAAAGTTACACTGTAAAAAAATTCCGTAGAAATTGCAGCTGGGTTGCCGGTAATTTACCGTAGATTTAAATTTATGTTTTTAACTGGCAACATTTTGTTCAAAGTTAAATGAACATTAAACATTTACAAGTCTTTGTCTTTATAGAGTAAAACTAAAAAAACAGCATCAAGCAAAACATTCTGGGAAACAAAATCTGAAGCAAAAAACAGAAAAAGGTTGATGATGACTTCTGGTTCCCAGAATGCTTTGCATGAGGCTGTTATTGTATAGTTTTATTCTGTAAAGATAAAGACTTGTTAATATTTAAAATTTATTTAACTTTGAACAAACTCTTGCCAGTAAATTACATAAATGTAAATCTACGGTAAATTACCGGCAACCCAGCTGCAATAACATTGTAATTTCTACGGATTTTTTTTACAGTGTATCACCAAGTTATCGTGTCAGTTCTGAGTCACTATAGAGAAATCTTTAGGATTTATCCATTTTAAAACACATAAATAAGCAAATAAATGTGTTACATTAATCGAATTCAGCTGTCCTACTGATTTCAAAAGACTTATTTCAAAATACTTTTGTAAAATAAAACATTTTGTTACAGCATGTAATGTTTTTGTGGAATTTTCATCTTTGCATTAATAATCAAGAAATTATAAATAGGTTGCCATTATGAGAGATTATGAGATTGTTTGAAGAATTACTTTTAGTATTACTGCTTAACTGTCTATCATATCCCAGAGAGATTATATACAGACTAACCTGAGGCAGGTTTCATACTTATTTATAATGTGATTGACTTAATAAATGGAAGTATTCCTGCATGTTCCCTATATTAGTTGCCAGGCACTGGTGTAGTGGGTATATTCTAAATGTATGCCCCCAAAGTAAAAGTGGGTATACCCATGCCATTAAATAAAGAAGTAGGTACTCCATATAAAGGGTATGCAACCACGTCACTTTACCATCTTAAATTGAATTTAGTTGGCCTTAACAAAGACCCTTAACTTGCCAAACAACCAGTAGTCTGTGGGCATTAGCATATGGCCAGCCATTGCTTTTCCTAACATATATGTTTGTCTTGCCTAACAATATTAAACCATTCCACCTTTGTAGAACATAAGGCTCATCATAATGGATGTTTTTTAATGAAGGCTCACTTACAAAACTTAAGAATAAGAGTATTAATTGGTGAATTTTTATCCCAAAATTGTACATACCTGACATATGGTTACTGCTACTGATTTAATTTTCCTTTGAATGTTTTTTTGCAGTCTGAAAAAAGACTGCTCCAAATTTTTGTTGAATCTGTTAGCACAGTCTATGTTTCCCATTTTAGACACGTTTTTCACGCTATGCTAAGGCTATCGATTAGACTTTTTGTCACTCAGTCACTTTTGCCGAAGGGACATCCTCTACTGCATATACCCTGCACTACACCACTGTTGCCAGGGAAACCTGCAAATAAAATTTTAAGAGATCATTGAATCTATATCAGGTGATCTCAGTCAGTAATCCACAAATCATTTTCTCACCGACCTTCACCTGAAACTGCCATACAGTTTGTAGAACATTGCATTAGCATCTCAAATGGGTTCAATATCCAAGAAACATAAACAGATAAAAACTGATAAAAATGTATACCTTAAAGGCACTGTGGGTTTGTTGAATGTATAAAATAGCCTAAAAATGTAAATATATTTACCTTTGCAAAAAAATGTGTTACATTATTAAATGGCTTTAAAAAGTGTGAGAGTAGACATGGTGTAATTTTTGGCAAACCAGTTTTGGCTTAATCGTACGATAAGCAGGTGTTGATGCGACGATTCTTTAAATACTATTTCTATATGGCTTTAAGCCAAATTAAACATGTTTTTTTTTTTTTTTTTGTAGCAATGTTTGTGCCATATACCGAAAAAACTTGGAAAGAAATTAATCATACTTTGGGAGATATTCACTGGGGTAAAAGTGAAAACCCCAACTCATTGATTTGTATACTTTTTAATGCTTAAACCTGACCCTGTGTTGTTCCGCAAAGCAATTGTTTCCAATAGCGTTTTCCTCTGCTGAGGTATTTATGGCAGGTATTGGATTTTATGACAGGTATTGATAGTGATAGAAAATCGTAGCGTAATATTGCCATGCGAGCTGTTATAATTTTGTTTCCCTGGTTTAGGAGAGCTGTGCCAGACAACGAGTGACGTACACAAGTACCGAGAACGCGCGTCACTCTTGTTCTTGTTTTTTTCCATAATTCTCAGCTGTCGAGATAACATGGCAGTCAATTCACACAAACATGCAGGCATTTAAAACAACAAGTACATACTTGTCTAGTTTATAGTTTCTCCTTTGTTGTTGTTTTTTTTTTCTTTTCTTTTGTATGTGTTCATTAATTTACTGATTTCGCAATTTAATACAATTGGAGATGGATAAGAATTGAATGGTACATATGACTCTACTCCTTTGTACCTGGAACAGTGGCTGTGTGTAGACATGTCTGATCACACGTTATCGCACATTTATTCCTTGCAATTCCAGATATAATACGTGGGCTGGACCTCACTTTGGGAACTAAAAACTGCATTAATCTAAACATCCCCTCCAACAGTGAACGTTATATTGTATCTCTGGCGACATCTACAGTATCTGTTCTCTTTACCCTAAAGATAAAGGTGATTTAGTGTAGACTCAAAAATAATCTTAAGATATTTGTAAAACACAGATTGTATCTATAGCCTAGATGGATGATATTTCCTTACACTGTGTCAAAATGATGCAAAAGGAATTGCGCAAGCATGCATGCAAATTCAAAAAGGCACTCGTGGTTTGTAGAGCACTTCCGCAAAGCAGCTCTGTGGCCGTTTTCTATTGAACCCACGATCACCTCCACTTGATCTTGCGTGTTCCATGCATTCGTGACCCCTAAAACATGTGAACAGACAGACCGCCCAGTGAAAATACAGGTGGGGAAAGAGGGGAGGGAATCCCTGACGTGTCTTTACATTGCTTTTTACCAAGGAAACCCATGCGCGTGTGTCCTGACGCAACTGCCCATTTTTGGAAACATGCGTCAATGGTCGAAACCAAATGAGAAATGGGGATTGGAGTAAAAAGCGAACATGTCTAAATCAAGCCAAATCACAATAAATGAAATGTCATTTTGTAAATAAGATTAGTTTGCACCAGTTTTGTTCAGATTTCAGTATTTTGTCTTCAATGATTATCAAGGTCTGGCCACATATGTAACAACGTACGGATTGAACACCCCTATTTTGTTCTGAAACATATCAGGTCTGTGACGAGTACTGTAGTTGGCGTTAATAAGTCAAGCTGCGAACTAGAGTAGTGCCATTGAAGTGAGTCATCTAACGGCGTGACCTGAAGAATTAGCACTAAAGTTCGCTTACTCGCCAAAATCAGTTCAGCAAAGTCCAGAGCGGTACACTCATCGCTGCCGTGAGTCACAGCTGTAGGGACAGGGCTAAACCTGCGAGAACACCGAGTTCACTGAAGTAGGTGCTTCACAGATTTTTTTTTTTTTTAAATTTTTATCTTGTTCTTGTAGAACATCTTAGTGTCTATTATTTTTAGGTACAAGTTTACAACGGGAATATCAATTTATTGGACTATAGGAGACATTTGAGAGCACCTTCGCTAATAATAGAATGTTATTGTATCTGGATTAATGTACCTACTATAGCCTACAGACCATAAAGAAGTATTCTTGATATTATGTGTAGATTAGGCATAAAGGAATCGCTTTGCTTGGAAGTGCTTATTTGCCACTGAAGACAATCTGATCGTGTGGGAACTCATTGTCAACCTTTTGAAATTTCCTCCTATTTCCCTGGATCATGTACCAGGATTACACAGGGACATACGACACATCATCCCGCGGAAGCAGCAGCTCACCGGCGCACCCAGACAACAGCCCCATTCCTGTTTCCAACTACCAGGTACAGTACATCCTGGTTCTTGTATTTATGTATCTAATAGCCTAACGTTATACTTGCACATATAGCCTACATTACACATAGACTGCAAATCCTGTATTTACCAACCTGATAATTTATAACAGTAGCCTACCATTCAAGCGGCACCACAAAATAATTGCACATATAAACAGGCAGTCTTAAACGTAATACATCCCGAGAAGTGAATATCAGTTATTGGATGTTGCTTTTTTACTTTGTTTTCTAATAGGAAAAGTGCACACATGTTGCACCTGAATACAATTGACTTTGCATATTGTGACAAACTTAAAGTTTATGAATATAGCAATGCTTGGGGCGCGCATCTTCACTCAATGTTTAGAACATCTCTTACGAATTCCTCTCGTGCTCGTAATAGAGTAATTTTCAGAGGAAAATTTTCCCTTCTGCAATCATATTGCAGCAAGAGTGCAGATGTTGGCTCTGATAACATTATATTTCCGTGGAATTAGACATCTTGACAGATAAGGGGAGCAATGGCGTGGGTGGCGTGCGTAATGTGAAATAACACGCGGAGGGTGCGCACATAGTGGCCACAGGATGCCACACTTCCGGTACTGTATCATAGTTAATACTTTATTAAACCTAAAATATGGTTTATGGACAGACTAGTTCTGTACCAGTCTTTTTTTTAAATAAGTCATTATTTTGTGAATTACTTATAAATTTGTGTGACTACATGATGAACAAAATGAAAGTAATAAAATGCCTAAATGCATTATTAATGTATCCTAGGTTTTAGGCATTAAAACTATCCAAAAATTAAATTGAATTAAACTAATGCCAGGGTTTGCACAGGGTCAATTAAGCAACATGTAATATCTTATGGTGTGCAAAACAGCCCCAACAGAAATGCCATCATTTACTGGTAAATTTGCTGTTTTACTAACAAATAAAAATGAAATGCCACCTCCCATTCCAGAATGTGCTGTTTAATCAAGGGAAGACTCCTAAAGGTGAAAATTGTGTGGAGGGGAAAATTTGGGTCAACAGCAAAGCAAATGTTTTGGCAATAACACAAATACTGCTTTGTAAGAGAATTAAAGGCAATGTCAAAGTGCTCATCTTTCCTTTGTGGTAGAAAATGTGGAAGCTTGTAGTCTTTCACAACACTTATATTTTAGAGAGATAGAATAATCTTAAGTGAACATTAAAAGATTTAAGTGAAATGTTCGACTGTAACCTTTAGAGTTATAGCCTACTATAAATGACCTGTACTCGCAATGAGTGGTGAGGTTATTTTATTTTAAACAACAGAAAGTTTCCTGAAATTCATTCGCCAGTAAATGATTTGCGGTTAACATTCTCCATCACGTAGTCAGTTTACTGTTAAAATCCCACCAGGAATGTGTGAATGGACTGGAATTTGGTGGATGGAATGTGATGACATGGAAAGCTTGTTAATTTTTTCGGAAGACTGGACAAAGTAATTTTATAACGTTATTCAGCATTTATTAAACTGAATCTTTATAAATATTTGTCTAACATTTTGTTAATAAGACTTAATACTTAATAGATTAATTCTCATGTGTTTTGAGTATGAATTTTATATAAACAGAGTTTAATGGTTGTTTGGTAATCTGTTAAGCATTATATTCATAATACAAATTCATGTGGAAATTAGAAATGAAAAGCTGGAAATATTATCAGTACTAGTTATTTTAATTTAATAGTTAAACTTACAATTAGTTAAACTATAACACGTTTACATGATGTAATATAATTGTATCCTGTAGGTATATACAAAAAAAAAACACATTTTTCAAAATTGGAAATGTTTCACAAATGAGTTTCTAAATGGAGCTTGCACTATAGACAAGCAAGTTCACACACTGAAAGGATATACATTTAAGTCAAAACAATGGGAGCATTTTCAGTAGTATCCCACCCTTTAAAACTGAAAATATTTTTATTATAGTTTTTTATAAAAATGACAGTTGTTATTTTTTTCTTATTTGACCATTTTGTCTTATTTGCATAAGTGACCAAAGCTCTTCTCTGTCCTTACCATGCTCTTTATTAAAGACATTGTCCTCTTTGGAAAAAAACATCTGTTAAAAATCCCACACAAGTGGTGATTTTGTTCTCCATTGCATCACAGAAGCTATTATCTGTTCCTGCTTAGCTTGTGTCCTGCTTGGCTTGTGTCAGGGTGGGTTGCGGGCTTTCCCATGATTCACAGTGTGTATCACATTTTCGTTCTGGGGGTCAAGCAGTCAAGAGGGCACGGTACGAAAAAGCAGTGGGAATGATTCATTCGTTTTCAAATGTGGAGATTTTTAAAATGGCTAAAAGTGGGTGGCTTGGGGGACTACATTACCAAAAATAATAAATCATACTATGTAAAATGGTTAAAGTTAAAGCCTACTTTTCACCCCTTTTCCCTAAATGCCAATATTTGTACAGGTTGTTTTGTTCTATCATTTTCTTTGGATTTGTGTTTATCCACACATTTCTTTTTCTTTACAGAAATACAGAGGAGACATGCCTGGCTCTAGCAGTGCCTTTATTCCAACCATTAATGCCATAACTACCAGTCAGGACCTGCAATGGATGGTTCAGCCCACTGTAATCACCTCTATGTCTAATCCATACTCCCGGCCTCATTCATATGGTATGTCTGTGTCTAGTGGCCCAACCCTTTTTGGCAACACAGCCCTCACACGGCCCGGGGTCATCCGATCCATCGGCGACACCCGAGGACGACGCAAGAGAGATGAGCAGGTTAGTCTAGATGGTAACAACACGTTGTCAACATGTTAAAGTAGTTTAAATAACATTGCTTTTTATTTTAGAGATGTAAAGGCTTATTTTTTTTACTGCTTGTCAGTTATTAAAGCTCACTCCTTATTTTGTGTGCAGCTCACTCCAGAGGAAGAGGAAAAAAGAAGAGTTAGGCGAGAAAGAAACAAATTAGCTGCAGCTAAATGCCGGAACCGGAGAAGAGAACTAACTGAGATGTTGCAAGGGGTAAGTTGTTTGTTCTTCTTAAAAGAAGCATTCCCTAAATGTACGTGCACAATGAAACACTAATTTTCGAAATGCCCACAATTGTCTCAGGACCCTTTTTCAGATAGGTCTGGAAGGTAAAAAAAGAGACATTCTAAAATGGCAGTTTTTACAGCAACAAAAGACCAGTGTTGTCTGAGAAACTTGGGAATGCCCAGACAATGAAGGCTGTAGTTGAGCTACTTAGATTTATAATGTCATCTGTTAGCAAGTCAGACCTGAAACATCAGGGAGGAATGTGCTACGTGGAGTTGGGCTGAGGAAAACTTCTAATATTGTTCAAGGAGGAAACCACAGCTAACCATCAAATCCCACACACTGCTAACTTCCTTCTTTCCTTCTCCCAGCCCATTCGTTCATCACCAAATAAGGAATTTTATCTAATACAGTAATAACTTTCAAAGTATGCATTAACTGCTTCTTTCTTAGCAATTGCAGCGTAGGTTTTTAATTTTGATTCCTAGACACATTTATGCGGTAAAGAATTCAGACCATTAAAGTTTGTCTTTGGTTGTCGCATCATGTTGTTATGTCAGTATTTTAACTTAAGGCCTTTTACTTAAGTCATAATTTGAATTTCACAATATAAATCAATATAAAAATTATGTGTTTAATTTGAGTTGCCGCATCAGATGCCCTGCATAGCCAGAACATTTTTTCAGGGTTGGCCAGGTAAGACCCAGCAATTATTTTGGGGTGGCCAAAAAATCTTACTTTGTACTCTACTACATTTTTAAAAATCGCTCGTTCGTTTTTATTTATCAGTGGATAAAAAACGTAACTGGGCAAACTTAAGATGCACACGTGACGCGTCAAACCACCAATCAGGCTACAGCACGCGCTTCATTTTGAACTTGTTTTGGTTGCCCCAGTAATGTTATACTTTAGCGTGAATACACGGTTCATGTAAGAGACACGATACAGCAGCTAGCGTATTGTTTGGAGAGTGAAACTGCATTTATAAACAACAGAGAAAATAACTGACTCACCACAACAACCATGGCCTTATTTATGTAAGTTTTTTAAGTTGTTGAAAAGAAGAACGAGTCCTTGTGTCTTCTCTGCCTGCCTCGAGACTGTGCTATTTCATTTTACAAGAATTCTCCTTCAAATCTAAGGAAACACGTAGAGGTAAGCCATTTTCATTCTGCTTATATTTTTAAATGAGCAATCTTAACAGTAACTTGCATATAACTGTTTCATTGTGTTGTTAAAATATATACTACGTTATCATGAATAAACTTTGCTAAGTAAGCTAGGCTGACTGGTGCACAACGTGACAGTAGCTATGCAGGCTAACTTTTTAGCTGTATAACTGTTATTTAGTTGTTTCACTGAAGTCAACAGGTGGATTGGAGTGCTCCTTTTTTTCTAAAAGTTTTGCTTCCAAAACATATAAATACATTTATTTATGTATTACAATATACATATGACATGCATCAGCACATGAAATGTTTTTGAAATTATATTGGCTTATTTTATATGTCAAATTAAGCTAAACTAATTTCTAGATATGTAGTTAATGTTTTGAATATTTTATTTTGCAGAGAAAGCATGGTAGCCACATTAAAAGGTATGTTGCCATAACAGCATCAAGGAAAAGAAAACTGGAAAGTGAGGATGCTCCTTCAACCTCCAGATAGTAAAAGAATACTCCTGTGAACCTGTGCTTAGTTCAAGTTTTTATTACCCTTAAACTGTTAAACTATGTAACAAATAAATCTTGAAATGAGACTTACTGCTCTTAAATCCTGTTATTTAATTTGGTGCTAAAGGAATTCTTTTGGCTTATGATCAATAATAGACATCAGTGTCTGATTCATTTATGTCCTTCTATTAATAGATTGGTGAGCCAAGCGAGTTTTTTCACGTAATTTGAGTTCAGCATGAGTTTCGTAACAAAAATGATAAAGCCATAACAAATCACAGTACTTTTGTACTTGAGTACATTTTGAGGCAAGTACTTTTGTACTTTTACTCAAGAAAAATGTAAAGCAAGTACTTTTACTGGAGTAATATTTTACCTTGGTATCTCTACTTGTACTCAATTACATAATTTGTGTACTGACTAGTAGAGATGCACAGATCAGCACTTACATCACAAAACCCTTTTATGATAAATTATCCACCTGACACCCAGTCACACAAACTTATGATTTTCTCTCATTTATATATCCTCACCCTTATTCTCCCAATATAGTCTCATTACCTTTACTGTGACAGATATATGATATGTTAAATTAATATGTTTTTAAAGAGCACCTATTTCATTGCTAAAAAACGTTTTTTTTGTGTGTGTATTTGGTATAATACATTGTGTTTGCAGGGTTTCTGGTTAAAAAAAAAACACATTATTTTTCACATACCGTACATTTTTGTAGCTCCAGATTACACTCTTCCTAAAAACGCACAGACTTGAAAAGCTCTGTGTCCCTGATTGGCCAGCTAATATGTACGTTGTGATTGGTCTGAATCTAGGCTTTGAACCGGTTCACGGAACGAAAACCGGAAACTTTTGATGTTTTGCAAGGAACAGAAACGAAACCAGAAACTATCAAAAAATATATTTTCCGGAACAGAATCGTTTATTTAAAATAATGGAAACTGTTTAATACCATTATTTTTTTTCGTTCTTTGACAAGATTTCTGTGCAATATGACTTGGTGAAGCCTTTGAAACATGTGTGAATGATCAACTTTCACCCTATTTAAATTTGTGTATTAATCTGCAATTCGCATAAGAGCCGAACCGTGCATCAACTGTGATCTGTTACACCACTAATTAGTTTAAAAAAAATGAGATACTAGCCTACAATATTTACCTCTGTTGCCTACAATCCATGTGTTTGTTGTAGTCCAAGAAAAGAGATTTACGTTGGAGACGAAAGGATGTCATCATTTGCTTTGGGGTATGTACCTTTTGCATATCGTTAACATGCCTTATGTGCTTTTTGTGTGAGGTGAACAAATCCCTCACACTCAATTTTTCAGAACTCGCCTGTTTGTACTTCTAAACCAATAAAAACATTTGGTGCGAGGTCACGGTGTTTGGGTTCTGGCGCAAGGTCACGCGTTGGGGTTTGCACGCTCACAAGGTTTGCGAAACGTAAACACTACAGGCTAAAACACTCAAAACGACAGGATGAAGCGTGCAAAAAAAGTAGTGTCTGGGACAATTTTTCCAAAAAGAATGACACGGATGTAAGGTGCTTGTAACTTGTAACTTGTCTATGCAAAGCTTAAATACAGTAGTAACACATCATCTATGATGTATCACCTGAAAACGAGATACCCGCAAGCCTCTTCGGGTGATCTATGCTAGCTGGTAGGAAATGTGACAAACAGTGCTCAGAGATTATTACCCCAAAGATATGCGCCCCTTTACTTTGTATGTGGTGAAGGCTTTCTGGAGATTATGCAATTTCTTGAACCCAACTACACAGTCCCGTCTTGACAGACCATAACCACACACAATGAAGAGCATTTTGTCAAGAAAAAAGATGAGCTCAAAGCGTGCCTGTAAGGTAGTGGCTGCCAACATTCCTGAAAAGGTGGACTGAGTATCAGTTGCGTGTTTCACCCATAAACTACAACTGACGATCAATGACGCATTTAAGCAATTTGTGTATAAAGCTATATCTGCAGCCAGCAAACTAGTTCCCCATTTCAATCACAGCACTGTAGCCTGCAAAGCACTCCAGGATAAACAAGAACCGATGCAGCTCCCCAAACACAAGCTCATCCAGTCCTGCAAAACTAGATGGAATTCTGTGTTCGACATGTTTGAGAGGCTTCTCGAATAGCGATGGGCAGTGACAGCCGTCTTGTCCGACCGCACCGCCACAAAGCTGCAGGATGCCAGAATTCTTGAGATAAAGGACGAATACTGGGCAATAACGGCTGATTTTAAACCTGTCCTGGAAACCCTCAAATCCGCAACCACTATCATGTCTTCTGAGAAGACCATGTCGATCTCCCACATCTACCCCATCACCTTCAGCAACATTAAAAAGCACATGGCCATCGCTATCAATGACAGGCCACGGTTTGACAGTCATTGAGTGAATGCATGGAGGTAGGTTATAATTTTGTCTTTAGGAGTATCATTTTCAATTTAATTCATTCATCATACACTACACATAGTCAGGTTCAGTTTTTGTCAAGTTACTTAGAAATAGTAATTAGTTACTGATTAATTCCAAAAAAGTAATCCTTGCTTTAGCTATTTTACTGAGTTACTTTTCAAAAACATTTGTGCACAACCTGAATACACTATAAAGCAATAGACTTTCAGCCTAAATCTATTCTTTCTGCATATTTCATTTTCCATCATCGAAAATTTAATTAAATGAAAAAACTATTTTTTTAAAACTTGTTTTGTTAGTTTTAATATTTTAGTTTTATTCACATTGCATCAAGCAAAATGTAATTAAATGCAACAGTTCCAGACTTGAAGAAAATTGCTGAACATTTAAACCTATTTTCTGCACAGCATATAAAATACAAATATATTTTTTTAAATCTTTCATTTAAATAGTAAATAAAATACAGCAATAAAATAATTAAAATGAAAGTCTCTCCTGATTGTATTCCAAATTATTAACATTTACGTCTTTTAACAGTAAAGTGCATATTAAGTTTTGTTTTGTAAATCGTCAGACATGATTTTTACCACTTTGTAGAAAGCCTTTCTTTAAAGTGAATTTCGTTTTCTATAAATTGTATCTTCATTTTAATAAATGTTTCATCAACCAATTGCATGTATTTAATGAATAAAAAGCAAATTGCATTGCGCGCTTTGAGCTAATGCATTACTGCCCATCACTGGTCAGGCTATAGGCCTATTGGGCGTTATATAGGCTACAATTCAAAATATCAAGTGTTATGAATTAATTCATTATAGACATTAATTCAGCTGTATTGTTCGTCACAGGATGACTACAACGAACGCTTGGTTGCAATGCCAGTGATGATCGCCTCTGCCTTGGACCCTCGACATAAACACCTCCCGTTTTTATCAAGAAAAAAACAAAAGGCAGTGCTTGATTAACTCAAGGAACTCTGTGCTGATGTGAAGCATGCAGCTATTGAGAAGGACATGGGTGAGGAAGAAGAGCCTGGTGCTGCAGGAGGAGATGATGATGCTGTGTGACAACACGTCCATCCAGTGGAGCCAGCTACAAGGAGAGTGCAATGAGTCTGCTACTGTGAGATGATTACAGCACTGCAGATGCCACGGATCCACAGTTGGAAGTGGATACGTATGTGAAAGATAGTCGCCCCTTACTAGAAAGCAATCCGCTCAATTGTTGAAGGGCAAACCAGATGCGCTTTCCCAGACTAGCAAGATTGGCGCAGCGCTACCTTTGCATCCCCGGGACTTCTGTTATATCAGAGAGGGATTTCTCCGCTGTGGGCCTTGTGGTTAATCGACTGCGTACCCGCTTGACCCCAGAGCACGTAGACATGCTTGTGTTCTTGAATAAAAATAAGTGAATGACTTGGAATGGGGTAGACCAATATTTTCTGTTATGTAAGAGTGGTTGGGGCCTAACCCTTGACACCTAAGAAAAATAAGTTATGGCATCTGTTAAGCATTCATTAAAGATTTTCACAGTCTATTTTGTAGGCCACAGTATCCTCTATTTAACTTGTTTTTCGTTAATTTATTTTCCAAGAATAACTAATGGCCAAACCATTATGTTATGTTTTACTAATAAGGCGGCCTAACCCTTAACCCGTATTCTCGTTCATAATAAAATCATTTTTTGTTTATTTAATGTTATTCTTAAGAATAGCTGTAGGCCATGTTGGCCATTGTATGTTATTGTTTAGGAGATGTTTCCCTTAACAGATGATGTCTTTTTGAAAAAAAAAAAATATATATATATTAACTATACAAAAGAGTTGCTCTGTCTGTTATTAGAAGGCACACAGTGAGTTAGATCTGCCTTGGCCGGTGCTTCTTTTACGCATTCTGAAGGAGCCTGTTTTATCCATTGGTTTTATCATGTATTAGGTAACATTCTGCATAAGATGAGCATAGATTTGGAAATACATTACATCGACATTCCAGTGTTAACAGATAAGGTAATGATGATCATCATCTTTCTTTATTATTGTTAGCACTACCTCAAACTAAAGCGGCGTCTCTTCGGAGCTGTCACAAATGAGCCACGGCAATGTATCAAATGAGCTTCTAACACTAGACAAATGCCTATATTTTCAACCCAATCACCTTGTACCCAAACCATTTCGAAACTAAGGAGCCATTTGTCCTCTGCTTGCTCACAAGCTCCTCGATGCCGCGTTTGCGGGAATCATGTGTCGCTCTGCAGGGGGATTTTAAAAAAGTGACGTGAGTGGAAGAAGGGTGGTGCAAGGACAGTGTGTGTGTGAGTGGGAGGCAGAGCGGCAGAGAGATGCGACAGAGTTGCGAAATTGCAGTTATTTCAAATAGCGTAGCATATTGTAAATTAATCGGTTTCAACCGGCTAATGAGGCTCGGTGGTCGGTCATGAAAATTTTTTTTTTTGGCATCCCTAATTTTCCCAAAACTTTTAAATGAGTTTACATTTTAGAGAAAGTAGACAATATTCCATTGTCAGCAGTGTTTGAATTATGTCAAAAATTATGGGGGTCCCCTAGAAAAGCCCCACCCCCCGGCCCAGCCTCCTTGTCATTATAGGGTCGCCGTGATTTTACAAAGTAAGACATTTTTTGTTGGTCCTGGATCAACGTTTTATCGAAGAAAAAAAAATATTACCCTTACAAACCCTAATAATTTACTCCCACAAATTAGTATGAAATAATAATTTAAGAACAATTTTTTTTAAAAGCCCCCAACCCAATACTAAATCTAACAATCTGTCAATTCCTCCAGAAAACAGCATGAGGCGCCCTTAAGAGTTTTTTTTTCGAGAGTGTTTTATTTCATATAGAAATCTTTTGGATTAGTTATTTGCGAAATTAATAATGGACAGTACCGCTTTGTGGCAGCGCAGCACGATAATTTTAAATTCATGTAGTATTTTAATAAAAAACCAGGGGACCCCTCAAATGTATATTTTTAATGTCTATAATTCGAATACTGATTATCAGTGGTTTAACGCATCCACTCACTACCCACCAATTAATCATGCTATTTTTAAATACTTGAACCACTTGACCAGCAGGAAATCCGTACATCTTTAGCTTATAGACTGCTACACATGCACGTTTATTCTATGAAGGCAATTCACAGCTGTTCAGCCAGTGGTACAGACTGCTTGAGTCAAAAAGTGCCAGAAAATGTATTCAGTGCTGCAGACCGACTGGTGCATGACATCAAATTAACGCAAGAATCACTCTGGGTAGTGTGGCGTCAAGTCAAACACGTTACTTCAAACTGCTTTCCATAACAGGCTTGGCCAGAGGTACGCCCCTGATCAGGTGTCTCTATTTACAAATGAATGTCAACAGCTAAAGTCTGATTGGGGACCAATTACTCGAGTTGTTGGGAGGTGTGCCTTTTATAGTGTTGAAACTGCTATGAATGTTTAAATGAGGACAAGGTTTGGCAGTGAATGAAATGTACTAGCCTAGGTATACATGCATCATCAATGTGTGTCTTGAATTAGAGGTAAAATAAGGCTTAGTTTATTATGGTTTATACCAAGATAATTTACTGTGATTTCTTATTAAATAATTGCTTATGAGATGTAATTAAACAGCACATGCTCAATATTATTAATATTCCTACTGCTCATTTTAAAAAGGAGAGTTGTGCTTTTACTTTTCTGAGCAACTAGTGCTAAATGAAGCTTGGCAAATCTCATTATCCTACATTCTATGAAGAACTCAAGCAATATCTCAGGACCAGATAAACAAAGATTTTGGCATTGCCTTTTTTTGTCTTGGGCTAGTTAGCAACCCCTAAGTACCCTATCAACTTTATGTAAACCTTCAGAACAGCTTAGCAATGTCCTGCATGTTTCTTCTGTCTTGAATTTAAGCAATGCCTTGTTTTGATTGTCACATGACAATCGGTCTGCACAGCACCACATAAAGTACCTCAAGAGCAATTCGAGAGGAGACTGCTCCACATCCTTTTGAATCCCACTTACAGTACTTTGAGGTCCACAATTGGCCTGTGCAGCACCACAGATATGTATCAAATGTATCTATTCTTTCCCATTCATTCACCTTAACTGTTTCTTGCTGGTGGAATGATCTTTCTAACTCTACATGATCTGTTTCATTCCTCACAATATTCAAGAATCTTTTCCGCTAACACTTGAGTAAAACAAATTGAATACTCACATTGTACTTCTATTCTTTTTTTTCTTGCATGCATTTATTTGATCTATTGTTAAATCCATTTTTAAGCCATGTTGGGTACTTTTTGAGCAGAACACACTGTTTGGTTAAAATTTACCTAATGCTGGGTTGTTTTAACCCAACTGCTGTGTTATTATAACCTATGGTTGCATAACAACATGCAAACATTGGGTCATTTTTAACCCATCATGTGGTAATTTGTCCAATATCTACCCATTATGGGTTAAAAATAATCCAGCCATTTTTAGAGTGCAGTCATTATCATATCTGATTACAGGTCAGTGCAGACTTGTGGAGATTTAGACCTGGGTTGCTTGTACGGAAAAAAAAACTAAAGTTTATGTTAAGTGGTCTCAGAGAGGACTGGAGAGGTATAACAGTGTTGCTGGTGGCACCAAAAAACACACCAGTTGTTTGATGGTGTGCTTCACATTTACATTTAGTCATTTAGCAGACACTTTTATCCAAAGCAACTTACAAATGAGGAAAACAATGGAAGCAATTACATCAACAAAAGGGCAGCAGTGCATAATTACTCTCAATCTTGTCTCGGTTAACCTACCGCAGTATACAAAGCAGAAATATATTTAAAAAATTTAAAGAGTATGACAGAACTGAAGAAATTGTAAGTGCTAGCAGAGCAGGGTCAGATGTAAACAAAAAGTCTTCAGTCGGTTTTTGAAAGTTGCTAACAACTCTTGTGGTAAGGCAGATCATTCCTACAGTCGTGAACGCTCCAGGAGAACATGCATGATACATTTGTGACTGGAAATTGTTTGCGTCAAGTTACATTCTGTTATCTTCTAAACACTCGAACTCGAACACTCATTTGCATAAATAAGCACTCATGTTTTCCGCAAATGTTTCACTGTGAAATTTAAGAAAACTTTAACATTATAAATCAATTACAAGCAAAAATATTTTCTATGCAGAAGTGCTTAAAAATGTATGTTGTGAATATTTTATTTAACATGACCATTTTGTCTTTTTAATACAGGAAACAGAGAAGTTAGAAGAGGAGAAGGCTGACCTGCAGAAGGAAATAGAGACACTCCAGAAGGAAAAGGACAAGTTAGAATTTATGTTGGTTGCCCACAACCCAGTGTGCAAACTGCCCCTTGAGGAACGACAGAAGAGCTCTCACAGCCAGCAGTGTGGACCCCTTCCTCTGACCCTGCGCTCCAACCTGGTTTCCCGGGGCCTAATGAAGACTCTGAACCCAGTGGTAGTGAAGCAGGAGCCTTTGGAGGAAGATGAAGAAGAGGAGGAGGAGGGAAAAGCACAACATTCAGTCATCAAGCCTATCTGCCTGAGCAGTGGCATGTTTTGTTCTGATGGAGACAGCCTCAACACACCTGTGGTGGCTGCCTCCACACCGGTGTCCACCCCCAGCAACCCCAGCCTCATCTTCACTTACCCAAACATGCTGGAACCCGAGAGTCCCTCACCCTCGTCGGAGTCCTGCTCCAAAGCACATCGACGTAGCAGTAGCAGCGGCGATCAGTCTTCAGATTCCCTCAATTCTCCTACTCTGTTGGCGCTCTGAAGGAAGCTTTTAGGATCTCCATGGCACTCTCAGCTGGGATTTGAAGCTCTATGAAGCTGAGAAACCTTGAAGGGCTAATTTGCTCATTATAATGTTTTGGTTTTTGTTTGTGATTTGTTGTTGTTTAGATGTATGCACAAATTTTAAACGCTATTTCAGCTCTGAATAGTGGTGAGGTTTCTCAATACAAATAGAAAGTGGGAGGAAAGCTTGCATCATTTTATCTTTAAGATAATCTTGCAGTCAGTGCTTAATAAAGCTATTGGCCCCCAGTTTGGAAGCATGGCTGGTTACTATTCTCTGCTAGCCATCTGATTTTAAACAGAGCAAAATTGTAAAACGTAATTACTGATAGGTACTGAATCCAATATTGGACACTACGCTAGACGACTGCTGCTCAAAACTTTCGTACTTGTGATGTGTGATTTTTGTCTCATTGTATTTTGTCTCCTGCTGTTTATACTTTTTAGGATTCACTAGATGAGCCTAAATTCCAGATGTTAAAAGAATAACCTTCTAAAATAAAAGGCTGTATTTTGTTGATATTTTGTATATGAGGAACAAGTGCTATCAAATTTTGCCAAATTTACATACCTTTTTATATGTTAAAAAGTAAAAAAAAACACTCATTAGCATCAGTGAATCTACTGTCAGGGATTTTTGTCTTACAAGCCATACAAGCATTAATAGAAGCAATTGCACATAGAAATCAATAATTAAAACATAATATATGAGTATAAATAAGGGAAACTCCAGCCATATTAGGCTCTGCCTCTTACCCTGACATTGCAATACTGCTTTTCTATTGGCGCACACTGTGTTTAAAAAAAATAATTTAACTATGTTTAACTTTTATAATATATACTTTTATGTATTGACTGGTAGATGCCCTTTTTGCAGGGTACAGTTTGAACTGATACATATACCAGCTATATGGGCACTTCTCCCTGAAACACTGGTTGGCTTTATAGCTGCACTTGGGAACAGATGCACTTTTTTAGCAACCTTATAATCAAATAAAATGCTATTACTTTACAAAGTCGGATAACATTGAAAATTTGAAGCAATAGGTGAGTGTATGTGTTTTGGACACTGAAGAAAAATATTTTTGAATAAACTCTTGAAAAACATTCCTTGGAAAAGAGACTGAACTTTAAAGAGAACTTGAGTTATTGTTTGTTGTCACTACAGTCAGTTACTGACTGAGCATCAACAAGAGTGTTTTGTTGTACTGGATGCAGCAAAAAAAAAAAAACCAGTTTGCTTGACTTGTTTCTGTTTGTGGGACTTCTATATTGCTTATTTATTTCTGGAACTTTAGTTAAAGGGAAAGTTCACCCCAAAATGAAAATTCCTTATGTTGTTAAACCTGTATGAGTATGTTTATTCTGTTGAACACAAAATGTAACAACCCAGTTGATGGTCCCCATTGACTTCCATAGTAGGATTAACAAATACTATGAAAGTCAATGGGTACTTTCAACTATGTCCTTATCATCTGATCAAAAAAATTCTAGCATTGATAAAAAAATCTTTATTTTTCTACAATATGAACAAACTCATAAAGGAAAGATGGCAGAATTTTTTTTGGGGGGGTTAACTATCCCTTTAAACTTGATTAAACACCTATAAAAAGTAAGAGATTTTATTTGTGAATTTATACCAAAAAAGAGCAAATGTCTGAGGACAGTGTGTTATGTTGTCAGTCTTTAAACCCAGTGTAATTTAAGCAAGCAATTTGTACAGTTTTCTGCATATGTACTTCTCTGTCTGTATTTTCTCTTTTAATATATTGCTTTAACTCTTAAAAGACAGAAAATAACCAACAAAAAACAGCAATATACAAAGCTTTGTTTGTTTAATTGGTCATTTAAATTGATTACGACATATGAACATACCACTTTGGAAACATTTTTATTATGTATTTTGCTTGTGCACAGTATTTGAATATGTTGGATTATCATTGTTACATTGTGGTGCTTTTGTATTTGCTTTTTTCATCAATGCTGTTAATTTATGATTTACTCAATTAACATGAAGATATAAGCATCTTGATATTGGATGGTATAGCTCTAAATCTGTCATTAAACTTTAGTAGACCGCTTTGTTTAAGATTTGTTTAGCACCAATTGATGTTAATGAGAAATATTAGGAACACACACACACACTTGTTTTGTAAAATGCATAAAAACATTACTTGATGAATGGATAAAGGAAAGAAAACACGCTGTAAAAATATGCAGCATTTTTGTCAAATCAACATATATTTTTATGTTACTTTAACTTATTAAATCAAGTTGAAATTGTTTAATAGCCAAAACCTAAAACCAAGTTGTTTTAACTTTATACTGCATTTTTTTCACAGCGCATTAATTAAAATAATCTAGGTATGTACAGTATGTTTGATTTAATTTGAGTGTAGTACATCAAATACAAATCTACCTGCTCCTTTCATCCGTGCTGATAAAACTGTGCTTCTGCTCTAGTTCAGACTATTAAGACATTGCAAGCTGCACCTTATGTAGAAAATTCAAACATTGCCCAGCAAGTAACACTAAATTGAGAATGTGTTGATTTGCCTAAAAAAATGCATTTGTACATTTTACTTTAACCTAAAAATCCCTATATACAACTATCATTTCAAACATTTATGTTTTGGTTAAAGGTGCATTAATTTTACTTTCTTATTATTATTTTACATTATTATTAAATAAATAATTTGCCATGCTGAGGTTTTGGTAAGAATCAAAGAATCAAGTCATTATTGCCTGTTTTGCAGTTGTGTATTGAAATGTAGACCATATTCATGTGTTTATGTGGAAATCTATTATTTTTAAATAAATCTTTTTGAAAATGTGTACTCTGAGCATATTGTTTTTGTCTTTTATAAGGTACAGTCATTATGAAATTAGAAATGTTCACACATTTTGCCACAGATTGATAAACAACATTTTATGTAATCTTAAATCACTTTAAAGGGGACATTTCACAAGACATTTAAGATTTAAAATAAATCTTTGGTGTCCCCAGTACTTATGTGAAGTTTTAGCTCAAAATACCATATAGATAATTTATTGTAGCATGTCAAAATAGGCACTTTATGGGTCTGAGCAAAATAAATAGTTTTTGTGTTCATCCATTTAAATACAAATTAGCTGGTGGGTAGGCGGAGTCTCAAGGGCTTGCATGCTGCAGACAGTATCAGACAGTCAGCCACAACAAAGCAGGAGATTCTCACTTAACAAGTTAGTAGTGGTGTTCAGCTTTATATATTTGGACCAGTTTAAAAGGTCAATCATCTGTTTTATTCATATTAAATATGTGTTCATCAGCAGATGAGGAGGATTGTGGGATAAAAATATAGACTTTAAACGGGCACAATGATTTTCAGCATTTTACAATAAAATACACTTCCAAAAATACTCAGTTTACTTTTTGACCGAACCACACAAGCACATTTAAATTATCTGTAATAAAACAACAAGTTTTAATGCTTGTATTATACTTATATTCTTAATCTTCATAGAAACAGATAAAACAACATGTTTATGATTATGTTGTGTATGATTAAAGTTAATACATTCAAGTTGTTCTTTCAGTCTGTAAGGGTTGTGGTTGTGTTTTGTTTAAATCTTTTATTATGAAGTCCTGTGTTTCATGTTCATGTCTTTAATTTTGAAATGTTCATTGTCATGGTTTTGTCTTGCTTCCCCATTCCCTGATGTGTCATGTTCTGATTGGTTCCATGTCTCTGTAAAAGCCATCTTGTGTTGCATTGTCTTTGTCAAGCTTTTTTTAAATGTACGTGTGTTTGCTAAAGGTTTTGTTATACCTTCTCATGTTTCATGTTTGTTCCTGTTTTGCTTAATAAACTGCATTTGGGTCTACATTCGTCTCCTCTCAGTGGGACATGGTTACAGAAAGCTTGACCTAAAATGGGTCCATCAGCTTTGATTTTTGAGCTTCGCCTGGGCACCCGCCGCATTGATGATTATGTACCACTGCTATGCGGGTGATACTCAACTTCACTTGTCGTTCCACCCTGATGACCCCACAGTTTCTTCACGCATCTCAGCATGCCTGAGGGACATCTCACTCTGGATGAAGGGTAACCATTTCCAGCTTAACCTTGCAAAGATAGAACTGCTTGTCATATCATCTGAACCAAAGATTCATCACAACCTTTACATTCAGCTAGGTTCCTCGACCATCACGCCATACTGAACAGCCAGAAACCTGGGAGTGGTCATTGATGATCAGCTTAGCTTCACGGCCCATGTTGCCAGCACCGCCTGCTCTTGTATATTCATTCTCTACAATATTAGGATAATTAGACCTTTCCTAAATGAGCTTGCCATGCAGGTCTTAGTCCAAGCTCTTCCTGTCCAGGCTGGACTACTGCAATGCGCTACTGGCTGGACTTTCAGCCTGCACAACCAAACCCCTACAGATGATTCAGAACGCAGTGGCAAAAGTGGTCTTCAATAGGCCAAAGGGGGCCCACATCACTCCTCTCTTTGTCAAGATACACTGGCTCCCTATAGTCGCTTGCATCAAATTTAAAGCTCTGCTCCTGGCCTTTACCACCACTGGGACAGCACCCCCTTACCTTTGCTTGCTTATACAGCCTTACCCTCTCGATCCCTGCGCTCTGTCACCGAGTGACAGCTTGTGGTGCCATCTCAAAAAGGGAAAAAAACATTATTGCATACCTTTTCTGGAGCAGTTCCTCATCTGTGGCATGATCTGCCGGTCGCGACACATATCTGTTGACTCTATAGCTGTCTTTAAGAATCAGCTAAAACCCATCTCTTCCGCCATTACCTCACTTCCTATTATAAGACTTACTATCTTTTTCTTTTCCTTTTTCCTGATCTCTATCTACCACAAAAAGGGAAAAAAACATTATTGCATACCTTTTCTGGAGCGGTTCCTCATCTGTGGCATGATCTGCCGGTCTCCACACATATCTGTTGACTCTATAGCTGTCTTTAAAGCTCCAATGTGTAAGATCTACTCCCATCTAGCGGTGAAAGTCTATATGACAAGCAACTGAATATTACTTTCTAGCCCCATTCAGAACGCGTTTTAACTCGTACGGTGGCCCGGCCGTGTCATGACAAGGTTAACATGGCTTCCAGTAGCTACAAAGCAAAAGCAATGAAAAAAAATGAACAATTTGCAATGTCCTTTGCCTGTGATCCATCAAAGCACACAGATTTATGTTTAACATGGAAAAAGTCTGATTGTCATGATATGTCCGCTTAAAATCACATACAAAAAGCAACCATAAACGTAGCTTAGACACTCCTTTTTCATCGACGCGAGGAAAAATATCACAGGGGCTGTTAAACTTGGTATTAAAATGTGTTTTCGTCGATCAGATCACAAGTGGACGAGAGAGACACATTACATTTACACTTGGTGTTTAAATCCGTCTCTTTTTGTCCATTTTCTCTCCAGAATACTGAGGGGATGGTCTGTGGACGAGTCCCTCTCCTGTAATTTAATCATGAACGGGAGTAATGACGGGTTTAAATGGACACGAACTAATATTATGTCAATGTCCAATGCTTATGTTTTAAGTAAACGTTACATGTCCGTGTATATGTAAGAGCTTTCTCTCATATTGGTGAAAAAAAGATCGCGCAACTTTCACACGCTTGTAAAATGAAATGAAAGACACGCAGATCAGACGCTTTTATCAATGAAAGGCTAAAAATAGGGCTGTCACTGTGTGTTTGTGCTAGAGGTCAGAAAAGATGAAAAACATTTTTCTCAGTACCTCAGATTACATAAATGGGCGGAGAGACGGCGTGTGGCTGTTCGAACATATTAAACCACATGTTTACACTAACAAGTGTTATGCATAATCATGCTATAGTTAGCCAAGGAACTATAAAACTTCAAGTTTACAACATGGACTGTATAGATGTAAACGAATATGCTGAATTACCTGTGGAGAAGATATAAAGTGCAACTTCAGTGTCCCTTGAGCCCCATCTTGGAAAACAAACTCCAATATTGACTTTGGTCTTGATGTTTTTCCTGTCGCGTTGTCGTTTAAAATCCCCGTTTCGCTTCCTTGGTGACTTGTTTTAATGTCCTCGAGAATATGTCTTCAACAGGCTTTCAAATCAAAGCATTAGATTGCAGGTTCTTCACGGTGTGCGCCTGTTGTAAAATCCGAAGGATTCAGCTACGCAGGTCACAGGCTGGATACGTCATCAAGCCTGGTTTATTTAAATCAACTGAGCATTACATTCGCAAGTCATAAGCATATTACATCAATTTACAATTAACTAAGAATAATTGTCAGCTTTGTAATTGTTAATATTCTAAAATAAGACTGTCTTGATGACGTATACCGCCTACACATGCAACCTCCGGAGGCTTCAGCTAGCGCCAGCGTGAGTGTAGTATGAAAGCGCGAAAGGCGGAGCTTGAATTTCAGGAATGTCCCTCGTCGGCGATAGGATTTCAAAGATGGAGGCACAACATGGATTCAGCCAGAGAGCGCTTCGTCGGTATGCATTTTAAATAGCAGATTCTACAGATTCTACACTTACGAGAATACTTTGATTTGTGGGGTGGAAGTAATTACACATGAATGAGCACATACTTTTGAAAGAAAACATGGGTTTTTGCTAAGAATTAACTCAAAAAAGTACACAGTGGAGCTAAAACCCATCTCTTCCGCCATTACCTCACTTCCTATTATAAGACTTACTATCTTTTTCTTTTCCTTTTTCCTGATCTCTATCTACACATTCTTACAAAGAAAACAAAAAATTAACCCATGGCCGCTTCATGAGATGGCCACCGCCATGCCTGCAGCCCCAGCCGAGATAGCAGCCGCCGTGCCTGCAGCCCCAGTCAAGATGACCACCGCCATGCCTGCAACCCCAGCCATGATAGCCACCACCATGTCTACAGCCAAAGACAAGATGGCCGCCGCCATATCTATGTTCACTACTCTGTTTGGACTCCTAAGTATTTTTGGGGGGTGTAGGAAAGGACGAGACAGTGAGCAACAGCCAAGGCCCTCTGCTACTCCACTGCCCTGGACCGCCGCTGCTCCATGGCAGAGGCCCTCTGATACTCCACTGTCCTGGCCTGCCATTGCCCCTCGGCCAAGGCCTGCCATAGTTTCACGGCCCTGGCCCACCCACCCACACTGGAATTCCCTACTTCACGGTTCTGGCTCGCCCACCCACTCACACTCGAATTCCCTGCTTCACGGTCCCTCACTCTCTGTCTTGTGACTTCTTGTATTTATTTTAAACTTCAGGGAAACAGATAAAATGACATATTTATGCTTATATTGATAAAAAGTGAATGATTTAAAAGAACACTGTGTAAAGACAAGGAATTTGATAGATTTTTGTGTAGCTCCCTGGTTAATCCGATAATGCTTTAAAAGCAGAGCTCTCTTTTGACAGAATTGAACACAAAACTTCCACTTTCACTGAATGTTGTGAGATTTGCGAAGGTCCTTCTGAACATCAGAATTGCAGGCATCGTTCTAAAAACCATGGGTCTGAGTCTGAATATGACAAACTAATTTCAACTAAATGGCCCATTCCAACTAAAACAGTAAATGTTCATGATTTAATTTGAAAGAACTAACAAAATTCTATTGTCTGTTAAAATTTCATGCAAATATCTGATGAAATGAGAAAGTTATAAGCAAAAACATGTAAATAAGCAGCATTTTCAGTAACACGCCTCCCATTAACATATAACTTTTTATTAAAAATATCATAACTTTCTCAATCCTCAACAGATTTTTACAATCCATGTATCTTTGTAAATGGGAATGTCTGCTCTGTCAAGTTATGTGATAAATTTTGAGCTGTGGAGTTTTTGAAAATTTTGTCATCATACATATGGTTAGTGTAGTAAAACGTCTCGGTTACGTATGTAACCCACGTTCCCTGAAGGACCGACGAATTGGGAACTTGCTTAGAGAGACCAATCTGCTTCGTTTACTACTAATACGCCAATGAACTTGGCATTGAGATATTTGCATAATGCTGGCGCCGCCCCACCAGGTGCGTATATAAGCAGCAGGTGCAAATAGGGAAATTAGCTTCATTTCGCTGAGAAAGCCGGAAAGTGTGACCGGCCGTAAACAGCAGGTAGCAGCCCTGTGGCGACGGGACGTGACGTATCCGTTCCCTTCCTTCAGGGAACATGGGTTACATACGTAACCGAGACGTTCCCTTTGAGTCGGTCACTACGATGTCACGTCGTGACCAACGAATTGGGAATCCCTACCAAAACGCCACTGGGGCTGACCTCTTCCAGTGTCTGCAAAAAGCCCTCCGGTTCCACTTAAGGAGATGGAGAATAGGATTTAAGGCAGAAGGCCGGGCACTAGAGGTTCCTTTAACCCCACAGTAGTGCCAGCGACTGGGAAGTGCCCTATCTGAGCGG